>NW_010418312.1:5621-20278 GCF_000710305.1 Buceros rhinoceros silvestris | reverse complement strand
ATATATATGTATATATACATATACATATACTATACTATATATATATATACTGCATGAGTTGTCCAATTTCCACGACAGATTTTTTTCTTGATTGAAAAACATTTCAGTTGTCTGAAAATAAATCTCAAGTACTTAAACTTGTGGCAAAAATATTTGTTTAAAAATCCTGGAGCAGAAATAAATGAAAAAGCGGCAGTTTCACATAAAACAGAAGATCTGATTTCAGTTCAGCTTTACAGACAGCACTGCCCGTGTATCTGTAGCTTCAGAAGATATCTTCACACGAAAAATCCTCCTGCAAAACTGACGCTAAATCTCTGACTCTCTGGATATAGGTGCATTGACTCCTTGGAAGTTCAGAGCTAACGGGTAAAGGTATTATAAGGGTTTTTCCGGAAATCCTCAGAGTTTTCAGTTTGTGGGGGCATATTCTCATTCCTCATTTTCATCTCCCTGTCTTGCTCTGTATCTAGGCTTGGTGAGTAAAGCAGAGCTACTTTTCAAGGACGCCACTGAAAATCAGGGGAGGGGAAAAGACTCTTCAGAGACTCATTGTGGGCGTGTGGAGGGAGGGGGGATTTTTAACAGGATTTAATGGAGCTGTGTTATTTAAGACTGGTGCAAAGATCCTTTGTATTGACAATCCACTGTATGAGCCATAAACTCTTCACTCTGTGCATATAAAAGATGAAAGGACCAATTACTTATCGAGGCACTAAACACCCAGGGGACAAAGATGCCTGTCTGGCAATAGTAAACATATTGACTGAAACCTATTTGAATTTCAAATTGCCAAATGTCCCAATTTTTTAAAAGCTTCCTATGATAGCCAAGGTCTGGAAAGTCAATTGAAACTTAATTCTCCTGGATATCTCATGGGGGAAAAGTACATGAGTCCGGACAGATTCAATTATTTAATTTTAATGAAAAAACAGATAGCTGCTTTATAATTTCCTTATAGAGCAGTAGATGGGAATTCAGCTCTCTGTTCTAAGATGTTATCCTAGGATAAATGACAATAGAGGTCTGCCAAACACGGACTGGTAAGAGCTCTATGTCTGAGGATTTTCTGCTTCCTCTTGTCCCTAGATCTTTTTTTTCCCCCTCCATCTGGGACTAGCTTTCTCCGACATGCCATCCAAGTCTGGACTAGTGTTTCCTCTCTGTCCACAGATGGTGCAGATGGTATTTAGAAAGCATCACACAGGGGGTCTGTTACAGGGTGCTGTACGTCCACACACTGCAGAAGGACGTGTTTACTGTCTCATCTATTAGAACGACTCTCGCAGAGCCAATCAGCCACAGGTCAGTGCTGCTGCCATCACTGTCGTGCCGGTAATATATCCTGTGACTGCTGCGAGTCCTGAAGCAACTGGGGAAGAAAAGCCACTCCCATCTGCTCAGTATTCTTACTTGGACCATCTTCTTGGGGTGTTTGCGGTCCTCCCACCATCAGATGCTCAGGCACTCTTGCGGTGAGCCAGGGACTTGCAGGGTCTCTGCCCTGTGAGGCGGCTGGGCAGAGCTTCAGGCGAATGAAAAGTTACGACTAACTCTCCCGGACTTGCTTTAGTCTCATCACATTCATTAGTAAAAGAGTTCATCATGGTTAATGCCATTATTCTGAATACCAACGGAGTTAATGATTTCCCCTGTGTTGGACAGCGTTGCCCCGAACATTGATCCCATCATGAAACTATAAAAACAATTAGTGTGGTGTAATCATTGAGTGTTGTTGAATTCATTTTCCTTTTGTTTTTACTGTAATGTCATGTACAGAGCAAAGGTGCGCAGCAGCAGCAGGGTTGTTATCAAAATCTCAGAGGAGTTTATCCTCCCCTTTATATGCCCTGCACGCATGGAGTGAGCATCCATAATCGTAACAGTTGACTGTGTGTGTGCTGCCAGGCAGAAGAGACACCCGCTATCTACAGCTGTCCTTGACCTTGGCGGGATAAGATTTTTACCAGATACATCCACACGAACACCACTCAGTGCTTCTTTCTGAGTAAAACCAGTATTTGTTGTTGCTTTTGTTCTAATAGCTCCGTGTTAAATAAGAGAGGACGCGTTGCTGCATATCGGAAAGATTCAGCCGATTGTGAAGGAGATCTCACATCTCCACCTTTGTCTCGGGTGGTTTCTGATGGGATTCCCATCATGCAGTCATCTTCCTGCATCCCATTTTCTCACTGTCTTGGCGTACAGTCGTAAATGAAGGCAAGCATTTATCACCCAGCAGCTTTAAATATCAAATGCTTGATGAATTTACTCTCAGCTGGCCGGAAGCAATACTGTAATTGCAGCATTTTATAATCATCGAGACTTGTTTCTCTGAGCTGAATTAATTTGCATTAGCAATGTGTTGTTGGCAAAGGTGCTGGTAACTAGTGTGTACAAGCAAACTGTGGGGAAAGACTTACAGTCTATGCTTTCCTGGGGGAAACTGGACTTTGTGAGGTATTTTAAACGGGTGGGTGAAGAATTGTCCACAGGTGAAAAGGTCTAACACAGATGCAAGGAATCCAGCCTCATGTCAGACAGAGACTGCAGAGCCATGCTCTGTCTCTGGCCATACAGAGCATTCCTGTGATCCTATCAATAGTTATCTCCAGACTTGGTCTTACAGTGCTGTAAATCCCACACCAGGCTTTGTAATACCAAGGCGAAGATGCAAAAAGAAACATTTTTCTTGTATAAACTCAAGTGTGCTCAGGAATTCTTGCTGAGTTAAACGTGTGCTTCCAGGACAGGTACAGCCTGTGCTGCCTTACGCAGCCAGAACAAAGGCTTCTGACGCTCTGTATGATGTGTGCTGGCCAAATCAACAGGAGTAAACTCCGGCTTACCCGTCTCTAAACCTAGTGCTTACATCTAGGTGGGCTGGCAGCATGCAGGATGACTGGGATAGCATTTGCTCTGGCTCCCTTGGATGACTTGTTTTTAAAATGGTGGAAGGTTTCTCTATCACAGCTGGGGATGGACTTTTGCGTCTCCTGCAGCAGCTTCCGTTATTTCCTTTGTGAAGGTTCTTAAATGCTTCTGACAATTATTTTAAGTGGAAGGCAGTGTTTACACTTCCCAGCCTCGATGAGATTTCTCCAGCTCATTGTGGTATTTATTGCTGCATTAATTGCTCATGTACAAAAGCTTGCGGTGGTGTGCAAAATGCTAATAACTGATCCTAACGACTGTGCACCTCCCTCTCCTTCGCCGCTCGGTGCTTTATTGAGGTTTTCATTAAACTGTCCAAACAGCGAGGCTGGATGCACCTACCAAAATGCTTCCATTTCATCGGGGAAAAAGACAGACTCTAAAAGAAATCGGTGGCTGGGAAATGCCAGACGACTAGCTCTGAAGGATGAACAAAAGCACTCTGAATAATCGTGCGAGACCTGGCGGTCAGGAGGGGTGGCAGAGGTAGAGGCCGAACCTCCACAGCTCAAGAGGCGGGTGCTGGCAGGGGTGTTGGAAAGCATTTTTTGCATTTTTGAGAAACGTATCTGAACATGTGTCCTGGTCTCGTAGGGGTGCTGGGGACACTCGCCTGGCAGTGGAGTATATTGTGTTTAGGGGAAAATGCATGTGGAAAAATCTAATCTTTTAGATGTTTGTGTGTAATCATAAAGAACTGCAACACACGTGGAAATGAACTTACCAACACTGAAGTCAGATCTCTTAGGAGAGTCCTCTCATTGCCTCAGGAGGGAGGGAGGTGCTGGAGAGTGCTGAGGTGTAGAGAACAGGCTGCAGCTTCTAAAAGTCCAAAGTCATTAGTCTTAAATTTCAAACATAAAATAAAGCTATTTTAGGTCAATTTTATTGACTCCTAAAATGATGCTTTTTTTTTTTTTGAAAGATAGTGCTATTGAACAACAATTTATTTCTAAAATATGCAGGATAGTGGGACAATGTGATGGACACGCAAGTTTATATTGGAATTCACTTGAAACAACCTCTGTAACTTGCAATAGCTCCAGCCAAAACTGCTTTATCGTGTACCTATGTCCTCTTTATCCTTCTAGGTTATATATGCACGCTCGTCTCTACATTTGTACACGTTAATTCATCCTTGGTTAACACTGCCTTTTAGAAAATAGCATAGTTCCTTCGACTCCTAAACTAAGGACTCCTCCATCCCAGTTTTTACTGGAGTTCTGGGGGTGGCATGCGTAAAAAGGTGCAATAACAACTTGTTCTTCATGCTTTTCTTCTCACCTTATGAATTTTGTGAGGTATTAGCTCAGATGAGTCTCTTCTATTGAAATCATAAATGACATTCCGCCTTTATGTGTCTGTTCATCACATCACCCTGTATTTTGTTACTCCATTGAGAAGAATCCAGCGCAAATCTGAATTTGTGAATGAACAGCGTCTCTCATGTGACTGAATGATCTAGGTGTTCTCACATTGAACTATTTTCCGCAGTTTGATCTTGATCCAGTGATCAGAAATTGTTTCTTTTTTTCAGGCAGAGTATCTGGAGCTCATTACATAGCCCCCTCATTGGCTGCATGGGACTCCACCAAATCTGATGGATTAGCATGAGTAATAACTCGTCACTTAGTAGAGCTTTTTATCAGAGACGTTTCAAAGCTCCTTACAATGGAACTAGCATAACCTCCATATACCAAAGGAGAAATCAAGGCACAAAGCTATTCAGGAGATAAGAAAAGATATCCAGGTCTCCCAAGACTTCCCATCAGTGCTTTGTCAACGGCCTTCACTGATGACCTTAGCCTGTGTCTCACTGTTATTCCTCCTTTCTCTCTTCAGTCTAGGGAGGTACTGGGGAGAGGGCAGCAATTGTCGTATCATGAACCAAAGAGCAGACTTAACATTATAAAATAACAGGGGTTTTTTCATTCCTAAGACGAGTTTATGTTAGAGTTCTATAGAAATAATTGATTACATTTCAAGTTATACTCAGAATAATAACTGACATGATAGTAAATGTGCTCATTGATATCTAACTTGGTGTGGCTAATTTCCTCAATGCCAGCTAAACGCCTGGGTGTTCCTTATCACAATCATATACTATCTGAATCTGGTTGCACTTTTGTTCTGTGCTTATGTAGCTATGACTTAATTACATGGCACTGGAATTCATACCCTGGGATGGAGGACTGCTCCTCAGACAGTTTCCTTAGATAAGCAACAGACAACTGTCAAGCTTGTGCTTTAATTAATGTAAATTATAAGATGATTTGAATGATCTTAGGTCCAGCCTTGGTAAGGCGCAGATCACTTCTAAAGTGGTGCTGCGCTCCCACAGCGCCCAATGAAATCAGTACTGCCCATCAGCACGGGCTTTCATCCAACCATGCAGAAATCAGGACTTTTGCATATGAAAACGCTGCCCCTCAGTAGGAGAGAATGACACATATCTAACAACATCCAGAATTTTGTGGCAAGAATTGCCTGCGCCTCAGAGAAGGACGTGCATCCTGTTCTTGTGCTGTGTGACCTACTTCAAGCGAGTGGGAGTCGATACCTATTAACTGCTCTCTGTTATATTAGTCAATACTCTGTCCTTAAAGCAGTTGTTCTCCTCTCCCTGCTGCACAGTTCATGATCACAGGGAAAAAGGACCTTTTCTCACCTCCACCCCCCGGTGCTTTTTCTCATTAAAACAGTCAAGCGAGAGCTGATTTCCCAACCGCTCCTGAGACGGACCAGTGCAGGACGGGAACACTGCCACTTTCTCGTCGCCCTCGCCTGCTGGGGGAACAACTCTGGCTTTCAAACGCTGCTTCTCTGCTCCTCTCTCGGAGGGGTGGGCAAGGGGTACAGGCAGCTTTTGTCAGGATTCAGCCCATAGGTGTGTCGTACAGTCTGTGCGCACCAAGAGGGACGGAAAGTGCTGCTGTGCAGTCGGATTCCTGAAATGGTGGAGGGAACACGTATAGCATCAGAGATTCTGGGAAAAAAGCATGAGCGATCCTTGAGGATACTCAAACAGCGTTTCGTGGCTCAAGTGAGATGCTCTTGTTAGGCCGTCTGGAGGAGAGTTTGACATTTTCTGTGCCACCTGCAAGATTAAAAGAAATTCTCTTGGCTTCTGCATTGCCTCCTGAAAGGCACGGGGGCTGACAGAAATGTAATTAAATTACCTGCAGCACTCATCTGTTGTCATAGCAGCCCTTGCAATGAATATAACAATCATTTCATCCACAGCTTGGCTTAATGCAGCTTTGCCTAAACCAGCCAGAAAGCATTTTTTTTTATTCTGTATCTGGCAGAGAAAGAGTTCGGGGTTCCCATTTCAGTGGTCTACAGCAGGGTAAAATCACAGATTATGCCTTTCCTGCACTCCTCCAACATCAGAGAACAGCTATTGCCTGTGGGTGATGTCAGGAGGTCAGATTAGATGATTATGTTTTCTCCTAGCCTTAAAAATCCCAGAATCACTGCGTGAACTCATATGCAAGTAGTAAAAGCACAGTGCGGTGTTTTCCCTGTCTTTATTTAGTCCACCGAGAAGATCCAGCTGTGCTGTAAACATATGCCCTTCATTCTGCTGGAGCTGTGTTTGAGTTTGGATGTGTGGAGCATAGTAAGAACCAGCAGTTCTGGCACTGACGCCTCCAGTAGAACTTGTCCTTTTTTTAACTTGCCAAGTAGTGCCTTTCAAACTGAGATGGTGTTGATGGACCCAGGTGGCTCCAAGCATCTCATGACTGTCCTTTGGTACGTGTGGAATGAGCTCCCTGGCTCAGTTCAATATCCCGTAGGTAAGTGGTACCTATCGCTGTGCTTGGCAGAGAGGGGCCAGCAGACTGTCTCTGCAGAAAGGCTGAAGGGCTGAACGATCCTGAACACCTGGATAATGTCTAATACCTAGAGGTGGAGCATCCAAGAAAGAGTAGCAGGCTCCTACTAAGTTTCATGACACCTTTCTTTAGATATGAAGGACTTTGTCATTGATTTGTCAGTATAAGAAATTTCACAAAACTCACTTGACTTGCTGCTTGCTCCCTCCCTGCCCCACCCCCCTTTTATTTATTTACTACTTTCTTCTAGAAAGACTGTAATTTACCACCTTTCTCGATTAAACAGCCACACGATTCAATGCAGGAGTAACATTTCAAGAGAACAATTAAAAACAAGTCACGAATAGAAAAGTATGATAAATGAGACTTACACCATCTGCAAGAAATCTGTTTAATCTGAAATTAGGCTCCCCCTAATACACCTGGGAAATATCCCCTTTGTGCTTCTATCACTTCCATTCCTGTTCGACAGATTTAGGGAGCTGAGGTTCATCCTGCAATGACTTGGTTTTATCTCTCATATTCAGGAATCCACAAGTTATTTAAATACTGCGTGAGAAGAGGACTAACTTGTGCATGGCCAAGATAAGCTGATTTGTAAGCTGAGGCTTCCCTGAGCCTGGGATATGGCGTACTCTTCCTCCAGGCATGTTTTGCTCAAAGTACTGAAGCTTTTTCTCTCTGGAGGAACTGTGCATAATGACCTTCCTAGGCTAAACATTCTAAAACGAGTTGTTGGAAATGCTTATGTGTTGTCATTGACTTTTCTTTGTATGAATAGACCTGATAAAATATGCACACACACAGTACTCTTCCTGCGATGCTCTCAAATGCTTTTCGCGGGTGCATAAATTGTATTTGTTCTTATTTTAGAGATGAGGTAAGAGGGATGGCAGTGACAGAAGAGCACAGCTGACTCTCGAGTAGGGGTGGCAAGAGGCACGAGTGCCTTTGCCATGCTGGATTGTACCAAGCAGTGCTCGGAGTTTGGTAAGTGTTAAATAAATATCAAAGGCAGGTCTTGCATCACACTGTATGCCTGGACATGTGTGTCCACCCCTTGACAATGACCCCGAGACAGCTGTATTCCTTGAGCTAGAGAGCAGGGGAGGTATGTTGTTCCCTACCTCTGATGTGCCCCAACCTCCCACAAAACAAAGGGCAGATGTACCTTTCAGAGAGGCATCGGGAGATGAATCTATCATTTTCCTTGGTGCTATGTTCCCCTGTTTTTTCCCCTTGTTTCTTCCTGGCTTGAAATCCAGGGAGCACACAGTCACCCAGCATGGGAACTCACACCCCCCACCTTCTCCCTCAACCGAGGGATAAACATGAGCATTTGTCTGTCCTTTGTGGCCAGAATGAATTGCTGTTCATGTACAAAATTTGCCTTTTGGGGGTTCAGACATGACCTAGTGGTCACTCAACTCCAGTTCTTATTTGGGCCAAATACGGTAAATTCAGAGCTATAAAAGATTGTGAGTTGCAGCCAAGTGAACCTGGATCCATGAGGTTTACAAGGGTTTGCTCGCTGAGCCATCAGCCCCCACCTGCAGTACGGAGCTGTGAAACCCAGTCTCTTTTACAAGGCAACAGAGCTCCTGAGTCAATAAAAGTTTTGCTCAGAGTTGCATGGCAGCGGCTGCCGGGTTGGAAATAACAGGGAAGTATCGAGTGGCTTAGCCACCACGGCCTGGCTAACCTACAAATAACTGATTTTCCTGTGGATCGCATGGTGCTTTGGAAAAGCTCCAGTTTCTCTTTTGGAGGCTGTTACAGCTTCAAGTCAATTAAATTTGGCTTAAGTAACCTACCCCTGAGAGGCACCAATAGAGGGTTTGTTCCACAGCTCACAGAAGCTGCTCTCGGGGGGGTTTGGTCTCCCCGGATGCTGGGTGTGTATCCTGTGGGGCTGCAACCCTGGTGTCTTTAGGATCGTCTTCTGCTGTGTCAGGGATTGTGGGGAAAGGAAAGAGCCAGCCTCCTACAGCTCCTTCCCAGTCCCAGGACTCCTCGCTTGGCTGTTGGGTTTACAATCTGTGAGGAAGGGGTGGAAATGAAGAGCGTGTTTAATGATGAAAACTGAGACCTGAAAAAGGATTGAATGGCAGCGGTATTTCTGATCTGACACAAAAACGAGGTCGGCTGTGAAGAAGTGAATTAAAGACAGACAGAAGTTTTAAGATCCAACAGTAAATATGCGGAAGGTCATGGGACATAACAAGTTAATAAACTCATCTGGATAATTTAATTCAACACAAAGAACGCATCTATGTGCACTGAATATTAGGTAAGATTTTGACGTGACAAGATGGGATGGCTTTGTTATCCTCTTGTCTTGCTGGGATTTGCTTCAATTATGCCAGAGAATGTTACTTCATTCTTGCCCTAATAACACTGTAGAGGAAATTAGATTACTCATATACAACAAACGTGAACTCATTTTGACATCTCTTCTAGGCAAACCTCCCACCGCATCAGCTCCTAAGAGCATTCTCCCTCACTTAAGGTCTCATGCATATGTATGATTATCACTGGTAGTAAATACAAGCACTTTGCGAGAACACAAATTTACTGCAGGATGTAATGGGGGTTGCCAAGGGTGTTTTTTTATTGTTGACTGTAATACGAAGTCTACAGCATGGGTACAATAATGACTGGATGGTGAGGCAAGGAGAAATAATCTTATCAAAGGGTGCTCTGACATCAGACCACAACAGCAAAACTGATGTCACTAGAACCTTGAGCTGCTTTTATTTGATTTCATTTTAAAGGGAGATTTGGTTGAGCTTGAAATTTTCCTCTATATTTTTTTATAAATCATTGATCAGTGAAAACAATTAAAGGCTGTAGAGCTAAGAAAATTTATTTTTTAAGGCTGGCAGACTTTAACCTTTGGTTTTATCTAGATTAATAATGGTGGGTTGTCTCTCACGTTTTTTTTCTTTTTTTAATGTTCGATTGCTTTTTCAATAAATTAGCTCAGTTTTAGGAAGTTTTTTACAGTAAATTTAGCTTCCAGAAATAAACGTCACAACCTTGAACCTAAGGCTGAACCCTGCCAGGCACAGACTGTTGTGTCAATGATCTCTAGCAGGCTTGCGTTAGGAGGAAGCTCGCACGTCCCAAACAACGCAGCATTGAAAACAACGGAATTGTCTTTTAAACACCATCACTTTCCCCAGCCCATTCCGAACGCAGCTCCCACCCTTCGCTCTTTCCATGAAGCAGCCTCTTACTTGACCTTCTGTTCAGCTCCATCCCCCAGCCCAGCACTACCTCCATGTTCAGAGCCTGCCCATGCCAGGCAAGGGCTGTGCCAAGAGGGGTTTCTCCTGGAGCTGACTTTCGGAGGTAGAGGCACGTGGCTTTCATCACCCATAAAGTGATGTCCTGGACAGCGAGAGCGAGTTCTGAGAGGGACATTCCTGTAGAATGTTCTGTAATTTCTGCCTTGAGGGTCAGGCTCTTCCTATGACATGGGGATGGAGCTTTAGGGGTGTTGCGGGGCTTTTTGTTTTAAACTCGGCAAAAGAACCAAGACAGGCTGTGAGGAGAGCAGGGGCAGCCAGGAGAGAGGCCAGTAATTAGCTGGGTGTAGCAGAGGGGAGTGGGAACAGCTCTGCCTGCCTTTTCGTGAGGATCGTGACGTTGCTGACCTAGGGAGCAAGAGACAAGTTCTCTTTAGGCCGTGATGGACGTCCCCGTGCAGAGGGATGTACTGCTGTTGTCGGGGTGTCATCGTTATAAAGGAACACACCAAAGAAAAGCAGGCAGCATGTATATTGCAGGCACAAGAGGAGAAGGAAGGGAGTTGAACTTTCATTGAAAACGGCAATGTCTTCTCCATCTCTCCATCCATGATTGAACAAGTAAGAGAAATGGGAGAAAAATGGAGACAGATGTCCCTGGGTTAACTGTAACCCTGCTTTGCTGCAGTTCAGTATCACCAGCTTCTCCACAAAGTACGCCGCGTGGGTCAGCTCTCCTGGCGCAGAGCGAGGCGCTGGGACGGCAGAGAGTGATCATCGAGCGCAGCAGAGCCTGCAAGCGGGTCAGGCTGCTGCACCCGGAGCATCACACATCCAAGGGCTAAATCGTTCTGAGGCAGCCTTCAAAGAATAATTCCAAATACTAAGGATCATATAAGACATTTACAAAATAAATGAAATACAGAAACTAACAGAGAATGAAATTTCTGCTTATTTTACCCATCATCACTTTTGTTTCTAAAGCAAAATGAGTCTGGTGAGCAGATGATGGGAAACACGGTGCTTTAATGACACTTACAGCATCCCAGAGGACCATTCAAAGCAACAAAAAAACCTGGTGATGTCCTTAAAGACAGCAGATGGTTTCTTCAAGGTGAATAATTTTATTGTTTATTGTCTGCTCTTTATACTACAAGGAATGACATTTAA
This sequence comes from Buceros rhinoceros silvestris, assembly GCF_000710305.1. NCBI lineage: Eukaryota > Metazoa > Chordata > Aves > Bucerotiformes > Bucerotidae > Buceros > Buceros rhinoceros. Next base: position 9,084 of record NW_010418312.1, on the reverse strand, counting down.
GAAACTGCTCAAAGGTGTTTTTTCAAAGCACAAAGAAAACATTTAGGAGCCAAATTATCTATACCAGCGACTGTGTCATCACCAGCCCTTGGAGTCTGTCTTAGAGGCACGTCGCAGATTTGAGACAGTGAACTTTCAGAGAACACGGAACAGAGGTCGGGTTTCTGTTTCTGCCAACTTGACTGTCTTTGCAGTGACCTCCAGAACGGGCTCAAAAGCTGGCAAGGAGAGGAAGAAGCAAGCACCACCCCGCCCCGCTCCGACATTTGTAGCTGGGTAGCTCCACTGCCAGTCACGCCAGTGTCACCCGCTTGCTGCAGCCAAGGCACTGTTTTAAACTTGATTGCACGTGGCCGAGCTGAAGGCACGTGTGAAAAGGCTAAAAGCGCATCAAATACCAAACATAAGGGCTCTTGCACGGAGGTCGTGGTTGCATGGCTCAGGGCCTTTTGTGACAGTGCCTTTGGGGGGGCATGGTGGCTGAACTGGCTTGTGTGTGCCACAGTGGTCCCTGCTGGGACATGTGTAACGGGCTCGTTTGGGTGGGATGGGATGCTCCTTCCCAGCTGCTGGAACATGGCCGAGTCCAAGCTCTGATAGTCAGACAGTGATAAAAAAAAAAAAGCTGAGGGTTTAGAGAAGATCTCAGAACTGGAATGCTTTTACATTAGCATGTGAAAATAGAGCCTGTGAGAAAAAAAGTGGTGTTATAAAAGCAGGTGTCCTTATGAAGCATTTATTACACAGCTTTGTTGTTGCTCAGGAGGGCGAGATACCATTCCCAAGATATTTCAACGTTTCTAGACGTTATAATAGCGTAGTGTAACGATACTTGGAAAGTGTCCTTAAATCTCCTGTAAGGCTCCGTTCAAAAAGTCGTCAGTACTGAAGATTCTAATGCATTCGGTTCTGGCCAACCCTTTCACTTCATTCTCAGGGTTAGGTTGGGTTGGGTTTGGGGTTTTTTTGTTTTTTTTCATTTTTCCTCTTCATATTCTCCCTTTAATTCCTGTCCCAACAGATATCTGTCTCTTCTCCAGGGAAGTATTAACTTCAAACAGAAATTCAAGTGTGACCTTTTCCACAGGTAAAAAATTCATTGCTCACTGGTGCAAACTGTTTTAAGACTGTACCCCCCGATGCTCTGTCCAAAGCCATCTGCTGCCAATGGCTTTGTCTGTTTTGTTCTGATTCCGCACTCAGATCTGAAGCCTGTAAAACAGACACCTGCTTTTGTGGGAGAAAAAAAAAAAACCAAGCACTCTCTGAAGGTAGAAAAAAGAAAATATCTGTTTATAACTTTTTTTGTTTGGCTATTTTTTTCTTTTTCTCAGTTACTTCTGGAAGGATGCTGAAAAGGTCACAGCAGAATTACAGGAGAAAAGTGCCCATGGATCAGCTATACAAGCTACTTTCAAAGCAACTTTTCAGGACAAAAAGATAAAACACAATCAAAGACAACAACTTCTTTTCCTTTTACCTGAAAGACCATGTAAAATTTCAGCCTTGAGGAGGATGGGGGGATACACAACCTCCTAGACCCGGCAGAGCATCGCTCATCAGCTGCCCACGACATCTCAGCTGCCACATGGTCCAGGCTCCTCGCCTACCCGGTTGGAGCGATGCACCTTGGGCGAGTGACGGCGTTATCGGTCGCACTTGGAGGTTGTTTTGGGGGGAGTCCATCCGACATCAGTGTCAGGGGCTGCCACAAAAATTCAGACCTATCTTTTTGTTTTTCTGATACACCAATAAAGCCTCTCTTGGAGCAGAAAGTCTGGAGCAAGTTGATGGGCCTGTGGTGAGAGAATGCTCTGAGTGATTAAATGAAAAAAGCAGCAGGAAGGCAGAGGGAACACAGACTTTGGGGTTATTGCTTTCATTTTTACTACTTAACAGGGGGTCTGGAGTAGGGGGTCAGCAGCTGGGAAGGAGTAAAGCAGAAGCCAGCCCTGTACAGCTTGCTAGTGAAAATCAGTTGGGGAAACATTACTACATCCCATAAGCACACACATGAAAACTAAACTAGGAGTACCTCACTGGAAGAGTTCAGTGCAAATTAAATGACAGCAAAGAGAGGGAGCTTCCTACTCAAAGTTGAGAGATATCTTCAGGAATGGTGGACTTCAGGTGGATACTGTCCTGCCCCTGCGCCTCAGCCCGGCGTAAGACCAAATATGCCCAGATATGGTTGAATATGGTTGGCTTTCTTTTTTCAGAAGTGTTGGTTTTGTAGCTTTAGCAGTGAGAAAGAAAGCAGCTGAAAACACTGTTCAGAAATATTAAAATGCCAAAGAGAGAGAAAACTCCTTTTGCATACTAAGACTCTGTTAGTAGGACTTGAGAGAGAATTCAGGATAATCAGATTTTAACTTGTGTGTCTGACTGATGAGATTTAACAGGCTGCAGAAAAATAGCCGTGGAAGAGCAGAATTCCGCCGGATTAGAACGGAGTCACGGTGGTGGTGCTCCCAGCTCCCATCTGCCTCCCAGATTTGGGGTCACGTTTCACAGAGAAGGGAAGGCAGTAGCTTTCCTTTGAGGGTTGTCTTTGCGATTTGGGTGTTGGTCCTTGGCAGACCTGCTAAGCCAGAGCTAGGTTCACCTGAGCATGTGTAGTCCAAGGAAGAACACACTGCCTTTACCTTCTTTAGACCGTTAAAGCCACTTTCCTAATTGACTTACAACTGTTGTAATGGAAGAGTTTTAACACTGTGAATGGAGATTACGTATGATTAGATAAGCAGTTTAAAAGCTCAGAGAGCTCAATTGTTGCCTTTGTTAATTGTGCTCACTCATTTATCTTTGTGCTTTATTTATATGATACGGTCCCTGAAACCTTAATAAAATGGCTTCACAAAGAATAGCTCATTACTTGGAAAGAAAAAAAAAATGTGCATCACTCTTTTAATTAGCTCAGTTTATGTGAGCATACTGGAAGGGCTCCTGCTGTAACCCAGGGATGGTGCAGAGGTTCTGAGCTGTCTGTGTGCATCAGACTGCGGGCTTGAGCACCTCTGTATGAAGCAGACCTGTCTTTTCCCCTCTGAGGGAAACTCTGAGAGAGGATCATAGGTATAACTGGATAATCTGAAGTGCTAATTTAAACCATTAAGTCTGATTAATTATTTTTTTTAGACCAGTTTAAAAACACCAAAACCCACCAGTCTGAAGCCGTAGCATGGCAGCCCGCCTGTAACTGCAAGGCTAAATCTTAACGTGCTTCCTCTGTTTGAAAGGAAGAGAGAAGGTTGATGCTTTGTTTTGTTCCCCTGACTGAGAAGTGATCACACTGAACTGTGAAGGAGGACTCAGCTTTTAGCCTTGTGTATACATTTTTTAAAAGAGGTGGCAAATTAAAAGTAATTGCTTGAGCACTGCGTGTTTGCACTTTCAGCTGGCCATAATAAATCTTTACACCGGACTGTCGGAAGTACTAAATCACTACAGAGAAACTCGTCCT
>NW_010418312.1:0-5425 GCF_000710305.1 Buceros rhinoceros silvestris | reverse complement strand
CAAAGATAACTAATATTGAAGCCTGGGATTCAGCAAGAATCCTTGTAATTCACCTTGACTGCAAAAGCTCTTACAAACGCACGTGATAATTGGGTTTGGGTGTTGGTGAGAAGTGGTTTCTCTGAGTCTCCACATTCGTACTGCTGCAAACTCACCTCCGCAGTGACAAAGCCTTTTTTGATTTTCCCTAATACATTGTAGAAAACACAGAAATGTTAATAACACACCAAAGTCTGCTCTCTGTAAAACGAAAGTGTCTTTCTAAAAGTAACGGCCACCCAACGTCAGTGTAAGTGATGCTCAAACTCACGGGGGCACCTCCAGAGTTTCTCCACTGGGGAAGGGCAGCTGGAGGACCGCGAGTCCTTCCGTGCCGCACAGCAGCACGGCTGGCTGCTGAGCTCACAGGCACAGTGTTTGCTCTCCTCATACAAACCCAACAGGCCACCCCATGTGAACATCAAGTAATTACCAAAAAATGAAACCCAGAGCTGGGTTAAACACCAACCAAAAAACAAACCCTAGAGCATATGTGGCAGATGGCACAGAAGACCTTGCCCTGCTTTAAAATACCGAAATGTGGCTCTGGCCAGGGATGCAGAACAGCACTACTCTGGTGCTGAGTTGCTGCTGCTGAAACAGAAATGCCATCGGAGTTGCCCAAGCAAATAATCTTTTTTTTTTTCCTTTTCAACTGCAGCTTTTCAACACCGTTAAAACTTGGGACTATTTAGGCCCATAGCCGCAGAGTTTGCTCAGTCTAAAGCTAGCTTCCCTCGGGCTACTGAGACAGCAAGAGCCTCAAGCAGCTGACGCGAGGCAATCTGCATCCAGCAAAATATTTGGCTTATAGGAGGGCAGGCTGGATTCAGAGTGTGAAACCCTTTCCTAGCTGGTTTTCCTTCTAGCAGGCCAGCCCCACAATATCACTGCTTGTTCCTCTGTACCTTCACACATCTGTAGAAGTTAGCTGGCAGTTTAAACCACAGATGTTATGCATCGCTGTATTCAAAGCCTCTCGATATCTCCTCTGGAGTCCATGGAGCAGTGCCAGCCCCTTTGAAAAAAGAAATGGCATCTTAAACACAGTGGCTTGAGCCTAGGTAGAGAATATCATGATAACAAATGCTTGCTGTGATAAATGGAGTCATCTTCCTGAAAGGAGAAGAAGCAACTCGTGAAACAACCGCCAATGAAAATGAGACCTGACAGGCTGGAGTGGCTTGATGAACATTAATGATACATAGCCACCAAAACAGATCTGCAAAATGCACTTTGACTTCATTTTAAAGTTGCTTAATATTCTCATGATTAATTTTCCTTAGAGCCTGTTATTTTTTCAAAGATACTTTACTTATACTTACGCAAGTTTAACTGTAGAAATATTATATTGTTAGAATTTCTCCAGTGTGATGCAGCCCTAATTACTCCCTACTCAGAGCATGAAAAGGAAGTAAGAGATGAATAACAGGTTAATTTTTATTTTAAAAACAAAGAAACAGATAAGTTTTAAAGGAAGAAAAACAAACCATCGTGTATCAGACTGGAAGCAGGGACGCGTTTCCTGGAAAGAGGAGCTGCAGTAATTCTGGTATTCCAGGAAGAGCATGGCCAAAGGTGAACGACAGCCTGGAAAGAGGCTTGGAGTTATTTACAGCAGGATGGAAGCAGCACGCCCTGAAGTTGTGCCACCAAGTGCAAGAGCTAATGCACTGTGCTTCTCTCGCCTGGTTCTTCGAGGTTTCCCTCAGTCTGGTTACACACATTGGTTTCGACAAATCTTCTCCAACACCAAGGATGCCGTCGTGCCTGCGGGGCTGCGGGCTTACGGCTGCTGGGGCAAGCGTGCTCCCAGGACAGCATTTCTCAGTCACCTCAGACAGCAAACCGGGTTCACAGGCTGCTGCTGCTGTGCCGGTCGCACCTCTGCTTTGTGTCTAGGGCTGATGCTGTGCCCTTTAAGTCATCCAATCATTTTTCCAGGGCTATGAAAACCCTTTTCTGCCTCATTTTTTCTTGCCTTTCCAAGACCTGATGCTGAGCTCTGTTGGTACCTGCAGACATACCAAGCTGCTGATCCCTCTGCAGGTTGGAGAAATAGTGCTTAGCGCACACAAACTCTGGAGAGCGTCGGTACCTCTGGTGAGCAGCTGGGACGCTCCCTCCTGCCAAAAGCACAAGCCTTAACGTATTGGTGCTTGAGCATGGGGCAGTGGGAAGAGCTCACTGTCTTCCACGTGATGCTGGAGCTGATTTACCTCACAGTTTGCCCCACCAGGACTGTAGGCATGTTACTTGTCTCCCTACAGCAAAACCCTGGACTAGAAGAAGCAAATCCAGCAGGTCTCACCCTCAAAAGCACCGGCACACACTGCTGGAAAAGTCTTGCGGTGATTTTCCTAGCTCACTACAGCCCTGCAAAAGGCAGACTTCCTGGGGAACTGCTGCACAGAGCTTTTTTTATTGAGGTGCTGCAAATAGGTCAAAGATGTGGCCTAATGCAGCTAATTAAATGTACAACTCCAATAAAAATAAATATGCCACTTTAATATGCAGGTCCTGCTGTTCCCGAAGGTAATAGGCTGCCAGTCAGCTGCTGTAGCTACCACAATAATGGCAAAGAAATCCAGGCTAGACTAGGGAAGAAATAACATCCCACCTCGTCCTGCCTCAGTCCTTGGCTTCTTTGCCTGCCCCACAGGCTGCCTGGGGAGGGGAGACAGAGCCATGGATTTTATCTGCTACACTGAGCCAATACAGAGAAAAAAAAAAGAAATCTCATCAGATGAGGCTTTTGCTCCTTTCCTGAAGCACCTCTGTGCAGGATGGCATGGGCTACAGCGTTGGTTAGAAAGCCAAAAGGTGATCAGGAGGTGGCACGTTACCCCTTTTTGTTGAGAAATTTCATTTTGGGTGCAGTTGTCGCTTTAATTTGCCTTTTATTTTTAATCGCTTGTCACGCACAGTGAGTGACCCATCAACTGGCAAAAGCCCAGCTGATGAGACTTGCTTTCCTCTGTATGACTCTCTCTCCCTCACAACCGAAGCAATGCGAGCTGCTCCTGGTTTCTGGATTCCAAGTTTGGGTGGATTAACATACACCACTGCCCTCACCTTATATTTTTTCTAGCATCAAGCACAATTTCTGTAGATGACCCTTTGTTACGGTACAGCAAAGCCCGGCCTGGCCAGGCAGCTGTCTCAATGTCGCGCAGAGCTGGCAGTGCAGCTGACACTCCAGATGCTCTGGCGTTTGTCATGGTCACTTGGATGCTTGTGAGCCAAGAATAGCCCCAGCGCTCGTCAGCAAGCCCAGAGGGAAGCCAAAGCTGCCGCTGCCCTGGCAGCCATTCATAATGAAGCCTCAGACACAATTTAAATAAATAAATAAGCAAACACTTTAAGAAAGGAGACAAGTACAGAGGTTGCCTACGGGCAAGAATGATGCTATAGAGCACCAGTGCTGACTCACATGGTGCTGGCACAAACCGAAGGTCTTTGCCGTTCCTTCCCACCTTCCCAGTCAGCTGGGTTATCGTGCGTTCCGGCTGCGGGGTTAGTCAGCGTGGTGTGAGCATGATGACCTGCCAGGGAGCGCTGCGAGGGCAGTTTGGCTTTGGGCTGCAGCCACGCTCCTGCTCCAGCAACTCCTGCACATTGTTCCCAGGCTGGGTGCATGCTGGGGGGATCAGGGTTGTGTTGCCAGCACCCTGGCACCCCTTTAGCCCCTCCTAAATGACAGGCACAATCTGTGCTTATTTCCGGCTCCTGGAAAGGTGCCTGAACCCTTTCACAGTGTGACCCACTCTTGCAGCATCCCCACATCTGCCTTCGTTGCAACTGCCAGCCTGTCCCCTGCTTTGGCCAAGAGCTGTGCCAGGGCACAAATGCTCGAGGTGTAACTCCCATGTGTATTTATCTGCCTTCCCATAGCCAAAGCCACCCGCAGGTCTAGTGCTGGGGCAGAGCCGGGTGTGGGGCTGAGTCGATACAGCAGTTGGGCACCTCATGGGGCTACTGACGCTACAGAAACGGGGATGACAACTTGACCCCCCAAATCGTCTCCCTCTGCCTCTTGCATGTAATAAACATAAAGAAAAGCCACACTGGAGTCTTTAAGCCCAATTAATATAAGCTGCCAATAAACAAGTAAATGCCTGAGTGGTTTGTAAAAACCCTTCGCAGTCTTTCTTCTCTGCCTGCAATCTGGACGGCCCATAAATCAGCGCTGCGCTGAGGCTGCTGGTGGCCATGGGCTCACACACACGCGCCCGCGCACACACACACACACACACACACACACGCACACACACACACACACGCACTCTCAGCCTTTTGGGGCAAGGCTGCAGCTGCACCCTTCCACCCCGGACAGACAGGCGGAGCTGGCAGAAGTGGCTGTGTGAAACCCCGCTCAAGTCAGGCACGCTGCTGGTTTGCAGCTGGTGGGGTAAGGATGTGACTTAAAAGTTTATTTACAGTCCTCAAAATAAAGTACCTGAATTCTCTGGTTGTTCACCTTGCCATCACAGTAATGCCACCAAATGGTGCCAGAGGGGGAAAAAACGAACACCAACCAACCAACCAACCAACCAAAAGGCAAAGCACTCAGCCCCCCTCCCAGGTTGTTTGGAAAAACCTGCAAAGATACAACAAGATGCCAAGTATTCGTGTTTACAGCAGTTGTAGCAAGTGTGGGGCATGAAATCGAGCACAGACAAAAACTCAACAGCGGATTGAATGCCATGATTCGATTCTCACCTAACAACGACTGTAACGAGGGCGGGAAATGGAATCCCTTGACTCAGTTGTCATGACAATACTTGTGAAAAATCTCTGCCACAGGATAAGCCCTCGCTGCCTCCGTGAGACGGGAGCCTGCACGGTGCTGCTCGGCTTTCCCCCGCTAACGCAGCGCTTCCAGCTCAGTGCCAGGACGGAACGATCGCGCTCAGCCGCGGGATGCGACGGCAGCAGATACCACTGGTGCAGAGCATAGCGCAGTTGCTATAATTAGTTTTTGAAACCAGCGTTCCCTGCGTCGGGAACTCCTCGAGCTATATCATTACACATATAATGGACTAATTGCAATGTGGTCACATATTGTATTTCTGGTTTTACTCACATTTTTCATTGCTAATATGCTTGTTAAATAGTGACAAGTACAAATGTTTGTGGCAGAAAAATGAAATGCAAATGCTATTGCCGTACTAAAATCCAAACAGAAAACCCTGCAACAAAAAAAACAACCTACTGTATAATTTTTTTGTTACCTCTAATTCTGTGTTGCTCTTCAGAATTACTCTGCTAGGATGAAAATGGAACACGAGCTGTGATAGGAGTAAGACATTACTTTTACTTATTCTTAAAACTTGTACTGTACATATTTAAAAGTATATATTACATAATATCTAAATATTTTTTA
>NW_010418311.1:57566-64762 GCF_000710305.1 Buceros rhinoceros silvestris | reverse complement strand
ATCTGAGGTCACTGTTGCATGGAATAACTAACACCTCTCTGGTGTCATCTTGCTAAATCTGCCTGGCAAATTATAACCAGAGAGATACCAAGCGCACAGCACTAGCTATTTAAATTCACTTTGACGAAGCTATATACAGGGATGGTTCCCAGAGTTTCCCAACATTGCCAGACGTAAATACATTCACTGCATTGTTAATCTCTCTAATTTAAGGTAAAGCATGAAGGTCTCCATGAGATTTATGCAGAAGAACAGCTGAAAACTATGATTAGTGTTGGCAGCGGAAAGAGTAGTTTCAGTCTGTTGGCTAAGGTTAATCTAGTCAAGGTACTGGGGAAATATTTATCCTTGCTGTGATCCAGCTTAAAATACTGTCTGTATGTAGGATTGCCTTTAAGATGAAGTGCAGGAGGCTGAGCAGGAACAGGAATTAGCTGCTGACTTTAGCTCAGACTTGTAATTTACGGGTTTAATTTTGCTGCTTCTTGCTTCCATTATTATTAATTTATGTAGCAGTGATAATAACAGCGATAACAGCTTCACCTCCAGGTGCTCCAAAGACAGAGCTGATTCTAAAAACTAAAGATGGGGATCAATTCTCCATCACTGAAATGCAACTGTGCAAGATGCATCACCACATATGTAAGCAAAGAGTGTCTCAGTAGGGTAAGGAAATTGAGCTTGGTCCGTTGCTGGGAAGGAGAAGGGCAGCCTGCCCAACTTCAGGTTGGATCAGATGCTTGGGCTGCATCCGTGTGAGTAAAGAGAGGAAGACAGGGACCATCTTCTAGACCTGAGGTCAAGGGATGTAGCTCGTATGATATCCATTTGGTAAATTCTCTTTTCTTCAAAGGAGATCACCATACTCAAGCTGCCTATTGGGAACGATCTCTGGTGGATACAATACCTCAGACTTTGCCAAGGTATAGTCTGGCACACTATTGGAAACATATTGACACCAATTCAAACTGTTTGGAGTTCAAACCACCCATTCCAAAATAGAAAACCAGCATTCTGAAAGGTGCTGCTGAGCAAAGCAAGAAAAGAAATTAGAATTTTCTAGGGGTCAATCAGATCAGAATAAAATGAACCAAGAAAAAAAGAAAAGGCAAAAAGAACTCCAAAGTTCTGCAATATTTTATTTCATTTTCTTTGGTCTAAATAGAAGTATTTCATTGTCCTGAAGGAACCCAAGAAGCTTCATGTTTTTAATATCACCATCATTAAACTGATGTTTTCTGGATTGATACAGACCCATTTTAAAAAATAATCTACATAGATTATCTTAATAGATATTTAATTTTTTAAAACAAGTTTTCTTTGGCAAAATACTTCGACAGTGTAAAAATTACGGTTTTCATTGAAAAAATCTGTGAATAGTTCTACTAGCTGTTAGCAGAAGGATAATAAAAAACATCCTTAATATAAATGTAGTTTTCATGGGGCAGTCCTCTATCTGAGGCTAATGGTGTGGTTAACAGTGTTTGTTCCTGGATTTGGAAAGTAACTAACTAGAGAAAAGAGTGTGTGTTCAGTGTCATGGGGGAGATTGGAGGCAAATAACTTTCCCACTTGAGCAGATTATTCAAGGAAGTGATGAAGCAATATGGACCCTGCCATGTTATTGCATCGTTTCTCCCCTGGACTACCTTGCTACGTACAGCAAGTGCCAGTAGCTCAGAGGTGACTGACTAATGCTGAGGAGCCCAGGCGGACATCACATTGCTAAAGCACAGCAGTCAGTTCCACAGTAAATAACAAATGTGATGCGTATTTCCCAGTAGGACCCTTGCTTCATAACCTGTGCTGCAGCCATTCATTTTAGTTCTTACTGTACAGGGAAGTTGAACTACTTCTTTGCAGACCAACTTTTTTTTTTTTTTCCATTGGGAATGGATGAATGAGAAAGGAAGTGGTTACTTCCCCAGATAAGAAGTTATGAGAGGATAATTTTGACAGGTACCTCTTGTATTCTTTTCGCTGTTGCTCCTTCCTTAATAGCAGTTCTGATACTGTGCCAGGGGATATTGTTTTTGAGGTTCTTGCCAAGCACGGGTGTTTCAAAGAGGAAAATGTAGCTGTTGTTAGGAAAGAAGGAAATAAACATAAGCAGAATGGAGGCTGCTCTTTCTGAAGGTGTGATAGGCTTCAACAAGCTAGTCATAGTGTTCAACCTGGAAGAGAAATCATGAGCCTCAAAACAGGCAAATCTGCTCAAAAGGCTGTTAACCAGATACAGCTAGTTACCTTTTGTCTTGAAGACCATGGTACATTAACAAGATGGGGAGACTTAAAGTAGAATGAGATGCTTGGAGATGAGTGATGTGCTAAGAGGACACATCCAGCCCTCCAGTCCCCGGACCAGGTTGGCAGCCGTTTCCTCTAGGGATCAAACTGAAACCTGCATAAATCTGTGGAAAAAGCTCCCATTGACTCTCCAAAGCAGGCAAGTTTCTTGTACTTGAAATAAAAATGTACTTCATTTTTAGAGATTGGATGAAAGAAAATTTAAATTGCCTCTTGAGAAAGAGAAGTGAGAAAACAACGCATAGGTTTGCTGCCCGTGTGCCAAAATGTGTCTGCATGGTAGGTGAAAACAAAGATCTAAACTGCAGCTCTTTAAAGAACCAAGCGGTCCTCCTCCTTGTCGTCCTTTCCTTCTCCCCATGGTCTGACTCCCTCCAATACCAAAAGGATTTTTAAGGCCACGTGTTGAAAGAGGGCAGCTCCCATGGGCCAGGTCCTGCCATCAACCCTTGTGATGGAGAGCTGTTATTAACACGCCCTCCAAACGAAGCGGACGTTTCAGCAGCTACTAGTCTGGACGTGGGGCAATTGAGGTGACAGCAAATCCATTTCACTGTGTTTCTATATGACAAAATTTTAGCAGTTCTGGCTTGATGTGCTGGGCAGGGCTTTTTCCATTACATGAGAAAAGCAATGTTTTTCACTGTTGACATGCACAGTACGTAGGAAAGGTGACATGCAAAAAGAACATTTAGACTTTGAAGTAGGGGTTTTTTTCTAATCCACATTTTTCTCTCTCTCTTTTCTTTTTTTTTTTTTTTTTTTTTTTTTTTTTTTTTTTGTTTTTTAACATCTGCGTGTAACCTCTCTTAAGTTTTAGGAAAGAGCTGAAGTGAAGGAGGGAGTTTCTAGAATTGCCTGATCTGACAGTTGCTTTCATTTCACAGCAGAAACTAAATGAATTTTTTAATTTCCATTGTCAGAAAAAAAATCGCTGCAAACCTGTCCAGGCCCAAGGTGTTGCTAGCAGGCACTGGTACAGTATAATTATTATGTGAAAAAACCTCTGTAGCATCCCATTAAAATCAGAAGCTGCTGAGTTTCCATATGGTGCATTTGTGGCTGTATTGTGTCCTTTTCATAGTAGCATTCAGTCTCTTTCCACACGTACAGGCAGAGATGAAGGACCCTTACTGTAACTTGGTTCCAGTCACTGGCTTCCCCAAAACCTGGATTTAATACCCTCACTCGATAGTCCCACTGAGTTACGTCCCAGGTAACACAAATTCAAGCAGAGCTAAAATCCTGTTGCTGCTGGAGAAGATAAAAGCTGTCCTTGAGTCAGAGTTTATTTCAACCTAGAAAATGAGAAAAGCTAGGCAATGATTTCTCCTTTCTCCTTCAGATTTTCATGTGTTTCTTAGTTGGAAATTCACAATTTCTTTAACGTGCATGTACACTCAAATATTTGAGGAGGTTCTGGGAGGCATACACCAGGAAGCATGTTCTCTATTACGGTGCTAATTCCAGGCTCCTGATCTTTCTCATCCTAGTAGGAAGTTTAAAAGGGAGAATGACATTGTTTTTCTCTAAGTATTGCAGTTTTGAGATTTATGACAAGCTTAGCTGCTTTTCATCTTACTTTCATTGCTTCCCTAAGCTCCTGGATAGCTTGAATTAATTGCTCTCCAGTCCTTATTTCTTTAGGCACTGTAGGCAACATACTGCAATGTCATGGGTGAGATTTGAAGGTGGAGTGCTCTTTTCTGTGCTTGTATTTCTTTCAGTGAAGTTTGAAATGTTGTAAATTGCTAACATCTGTGTTATGTGCCCTCTGCACATTCATAATCTGAATTTTTTTTTTTCCTCAGCTCAGTTCATCAGAGTGACTTTGGCAGAAATTAGAGTATTCAATACATCTTAAAATATCTCCCCTAGAAGGTAGTTAACCTCAGGTCTGCCCGCACACCATTCGTGGCTGATTGTGCCTATGTTTCTGCTTGCATACTCATTTTGAACCCATTCCATTACCTGCCTAACAAAGTGGGAGAGCAAAATGTATTCAGCAGAGTCATTATGGGAACCGCCTTCTGCAGCTCTGTAAATAAGTTGCCATTTGCTGTGCAGAGTGCATGTGCCGGGCAGACTGAGATAAAGTCCTTCATCTGATGCTATCTTTTGAATTGATGAGGTTTTCATGAGCAGACACTTTTCCTACAGACGATTTCCACTTGTCTGTGTAAAGGTGGAGACCAGTCTAAGAATTTTTGGTCAAAGGGTGATCTAAAGTTTAGCACATTCTATCTCATTGGTGTGATCTGGTGTAGATCTGAATTAGTACCTGAAGCAGAGAAACAAATGTGTGTCTGCAGGGTTATTAAACAACTGTCATATTTCTCCACAGTTGCGTGACATTTTCCTGAACTGCCCTTGAACAGCTTTTGGGATCCCTCTGAATGGGAGAGTTGTATAAACAGCCAATTCATTTGAATTGTTTTCCGTTAGTCATACATCCAAATTCCAGGTAATAATGGTGGTTTTGAGGTTTAAACCTTTCTTTTTTTATCTAAACTGGAATTCTGTTTTGGTCCACTTCAGTATAACCCATGAACCAGGTGGCCTGAGCATTGGGAAAAGTGTTATATATGCTTGTCCTGATCTTACTCTTCCCTACATGCTGACAGCCACTGCCAAAGAGACATCACTGGGCTGGTCAGACCCTGCTCCGAATCAGTGCAGCTGTCCTTACCTCAGCTCTTTGTGCCAGTGGGATCTGCCTTTGCTGGCTCATAAAAAAGGCTTCATAAAATATTACTGTGGTGCCATAGTCTGTGCCACAGCGGGGCACCATGCAGCCAGGCATCATAAAACAATCCTGGTGCAAGAGGCAGCCCTGCCTGTGGCAATCTGTTAACATTAAAGTCACTAGCACTAGGGAAAAGCTTTTGCCTTCAAGAAGCTGGTGGCAATGTTTGGTGCTAACAGAGGTTTTTGATTTATAAATGCCAGAGAACGCCAGAGGCAGAGCTTCCCAGGTAAATCATTAGTCTGTTGTGGTTACAGAGCTTGTAAGGAACCAGGGATTTCAATGTTACACTCCCTCTCAGTGCAACTGTGTTGCAGGGGAAATGGAACATGGGCGCTTTGTTTTCTTCACTAGTTTGTAGTATTGTTCCTGTGAGTTAATCCCTATCAACACCAGGCTGTAATAGAGGCAGTTTCTTCAGAGGAAGTATTTCTGCCATTCTCACTGATAAGTTTACTGTTAATCAATATTTGAACCCCCAGGGCTATGACATCTGGTACTGCATCCTTGTTTCCACTTCTTTAATGGATGGATTATTTCTGTGTCAGCTGTGGATCCAAGTTTTCAGGTGACCATCTGTGGCAATTGGTGTTATTCGATCAATGGTCTACAGCCCACGCAAGGTGATCTATATAGCTGTGGGAGTTGGAAACAAAAATCAAAGCAATCCTAACGGCATACACAGTGACACCTTGCAGTTAGCAGCAAGCAGTGATGTGCCAGCCCCATGCAAAACCATCTTGTAGGCACAGATTGATGGGTACAGCATTGCCTGTGTGGCTCCCTCCCTTCACCCCCCCCAAAAAAAAAAGTTTCATTGGCACTTTGGTTATTAGAGAAGCTTGAGAAACACTGCTGTAAGGGATGTACCAGACTTTTGAAGGGTTTATTTTTACCAGCATGACTGTTTTAACGTGGGAAGGATGTTTTCACATAGGTGCACATCACGTTTGGAGTTGACTGATTTAGAGGCTGGATGTGGGTAGTTCTGACTCTTCCTTGAGGTGTCATGAAGGAAACTAGCACAGATGCCTGAGGGTGGGCAGCTGGATCTGCCTGTGGATGGTGGGGCACAGCTGTCTGATTCACCTGGCAAAACCACAAAGCTCCTTTGAAGGCACAGGCAGTCCCTGAAGTGTGCTGCACACGCCATCTGCCTGGAGGCCACGGGCTGCCTCTGTGTGTGCGAGTGGTGGGGAAGATCATGTGCATTGTGCTTGGGTGTGTGGTTTGCACAAGCTTTGCAAAACAAGTCTTTGCAGGTTTGTCCTGCAAGAGAGGTGTCACGACTGCCCTTACCAACAGTTACAGGTCGTGGTGAACTGCCTGTACGGTTTTCCATCAGCTGCAAGGGTCCACTGATCGCAGCGTGCTGCTGTGTGCCGGCAGGGACTGCATTCCTACCTGCTTTTCAAGTGGGAATGTGTGGGCTGTTTAGCACACAGTCGTATTTGCAAATCATGCAGTTCCCATTACTTTGTAATTGCAAGGAGGTATTTCTAGAGGTGCTGTGCCTTTCAGCTTGGTCTTTCTCCCAGAATATTTTCTTATAAACCAAAAACTGATTACCCTGT
Organism: Buceros rhinoceros silvestris; assembly: GCF_000710305.1. NCBI lineage: Eukaryota > Metazoa > Chordata > Aves > Bucerotiformes > Bucerotidae > Buceros > Buceros rhinoceros. The sequence continues at coordinate 58,135 of NW_010418311.1, read as the reverse complement.
GGGCCTGTGATGCAACGTGCAGTATTGACAGCCTTGTAGATGAGGGGATTGTGAGGAAAAAAACCAACACAGACCCTTGTTTCACGGTATTGCTATATTGAGGTGTTCTTTTGTCTCTTAATTTTCACCTTTTGCTTGTATTCTAGTCACTGCATTTTAAGCTTTTCTTCACAACTGGGAATTCTTTGTTCCCCCACTGTTCATTTTTTTTGCATCTTCTTCCTTCTTTCTTTTTTATCTTATGGAAGGTGAGGTTTTTGCATAATCACATTCCAAGAGGGTGAGCTTCCTAAGCAAACAAACAAAAAAGAACACACTCCCCTTTATCCATCTTATATATCCACCAGTATCTTATTAAAAATGTGTTGCCGCAGCTGAGGCTGTGAGACTGACTCTCTGTTGAGAGTTTCGTTACTGAGAACAACAAGATTTTTTTCACTTGAAATATAAGGAAAACACCCTGAAATTTGAATTTGGTGCCTATCTGGAAAGCAGTATGAGTGAGCTCAGGACATCTTGAAGTGCTACTTTTGAAGCTCCTCCAAACATATTGGATGGACAAGGCTGCT
>NW_010418311.1:47206-57481 GCF_000710305.1 Buceros rhinoceros silvestris | reverse complement strand
ACTATATGTCTTTAACTTTGAATAAAGATGAACAAGAATCCTCACCCCCAAAAAATTAATTTTATAATATAACTGAATTTGTGAGAGGTTAGTTAAGAGTCACAAGATGCAGGAGAAGTAAAGCTTTGGGGACAGTTGGGATAGCTGAATCATATGTGCTTTTCAGCCTGATAAGCTCCTAACGAAAATAGTTTTACAGATCACATGTTTTTAATGGTGGCTCTTCACTGAGGTAACTGGAGTTGTGAGAGATTTTTTCCAGTATAGTTGTTCATCTTCAGAGGCAAGCAATACCAGCAATGAAGTGTACATGCAAAACACGTTTTACAGATTGAGACATGTGCTGTCTTTTGCATTCATGACTGGGTAAAGATAAGGCTTATTACTTAAGAGAATTTTCCCAGGTTAGAGTTTGAAGGTGAAATGAAATAAGCATGGTATTGTTTCAAAGTATGGTGTCTTAGAAATGTTCAAGGATCTCTTCTATTGAATATAGTTCTAATAAAATAATAGCACATAGGGTGCAGTAAAACAAGAACACACTGAATTTGAAGTTTTACACCATTTTCAACAACATTGGGGAAAAATTTGGAATGCTTGCATTTGAGTAAAAATTTGGGTGACTGCTAATTAGTCCTTTTATTTTCAGAGTGGTGATGAAACCGCCAATCTCTTTAACCCATCCTTTGACCATCAGGAATGCATTGTAGGTCTAATTTACTGGGGTTATTCCAATTCTTGCTTGCAGTTTCACTGCCTGGGTGAATGGTGCCAACTTTTGAACTGCGGAAGCATTTAAAACTGGTACAACTTCTTGAGATTAAATTTTATATTTTATACTTATAAAGCAAAGGAAATCTTTTACAAGTACAATCTTCCTGTGAGACGATTTTTTCGTAAGTTCTGTCTTTGGTTTTCATGTTTTACAGAACTGTTCACTAGAAATCTAAATCCTAGCTGAGTTACTCAAATGTTCTGAAGATTGCTGGAAGTCTATGATATTCATAGTCTGATATTACAGTGAAAGGGTGTAAAGACGAATTGCTAAAGCTTCAGGCAGGATCGGAGCTTGGGTACTTGTCTTAAGGTTTGTCTTTGAAATCCTGCAGTCATTCTTCATCCATGAGAGAATTTCTTCTTGTTAAGTGATAATTCTCAGTAGGGCCATTAATTTTGGCTTGCAGTTGGAGGCAATTAATCAAATAGGCAAGAAAAAAGTTAAATTATTATTGTTTGCAAGCTTTAACTCTCTTGGGTGTAAACACAGTCAAAATGCTGAATCTCCTGTGTACTGACTTAGCCTTTCATCTCTTTCTATGTTTTGCTTAAGTTATCTGCGATGTAGCTAGGTGTATGCTTTTCTGTTCATCTTCCCAGGCTCTGGCCAGTCTCAATGCCTCATGACGATCTTTTTCTACTACCCTGAGTGTACCAAAGGCTAAACTGAGCCCCATCCTTCACTGGAGGGACTGTGGGTATGTTAGGTGCTGATGGAGTACGGTGGCATACAGGAGTATCCTGGGTTTGGCGAAATCCTGCTGCGTTTTCTGTAACTCCCATCTACAACCTGCTCTTGTAACTCCCTGTATACGTGTGTCCCCCCTCTGCTGAGGTGCTCTGTGTGCTGCTGTTGCCCTTCTTTCCCTCCATAAGAGACACAGCTCTTAGAAGAAAACTTGATAATCAATTTAAATAATTTTGAGTAATTAATGAGACTGAGAATCAGGAAGAGAGCTGGCGGGCCACAGCCTTAGTTCAGAGTGCTGCATTAACCTCTCAGTGCTAAATGTCTCACTAATGCTCTCTGTCCTTCCAGGTTTTCACAGGGAACAGCAATGCTGACAGTGTGGTTCACCACAAATTTCTGCACTCCGTGAAAGCCCGCTTCTTGCGCTTCATCCCTCTGAAGTGGAATGTTGGTGGGCGGATAGGACTGAGAGTTGAGGTCTTCGGCTGTTCCTATAGTAAGTGGCTAATCTCAACCCACATTGTCTCAAAGAGCTATTTGTTGATGCTGTTAGTGGGAAACGGTCTAGCACAAGTTTTACAAGTTAAAATGTAATGTGAAATGCATAGCCATTATTTATTTTTTTCAAGAGTTATTCTTGCCTTGCTGCTTGAGGGTTTGCTGGCCCATCTAGCTCATCTGGAGAAGCTTTCTCAGAGCTGAGCCCACCACAGAGCGATTTGCTGCTGCTTGTGAATGCAAGGCAGTCAGATGCTGCAGAAACTCCTCCCCTGCTGGATGGCACAAAGCTACCTGGAATCTTTTATAGGGCTTTATTTAGGAATGGTACCACCTTTTGCTGTTACTTTTTGCTTTTAAGGCAAGTGACCTATTTGTTGAGGGAAGTGCTGTGGATTGTGCAGCTAGTACTCCTATTTGAGGCTGCTTAACTTTACAACTACAGAGAGCAGGGAACTCGTCTGCTGCTTTAACTGCTTTTTTGAGTTTTCGTTAGCACTCCATAACACATGGTGATGATCCTCTAAAACATGGTCTGCAGTGCTTTGGAACATCCTGTAAATATCGTTGCCTTGGGGCATTTTGGCCACATAGTTATCTTGGTGTACTGCTGCAGTGTATGATCTATCACCACAGAAGAGTGCAAACATAAAGAAAAAGGACTAATGTTGATCCCTTGCACAAAACAAAGGAGTCCACAAATGAGGAAACACGAGCCCAGTATTAGTTTCACAAGTGGCTGTGAGTTTATTTCTGAAATGGTCAAATATGACTTGAGATACTACTAGAAACAGGTGAGATTTTGCTGGAGAAAGTTCAGGGGTTTAACAGCATTTCCAGTTAAGACCAGTGTGGTGTCATCATCACGTGACACTACTGTTCTTATACAACTCCGTATTTAGCATAGGTCCACATCTGCTCCTGCGGGGTGCAGAAGATGGGTTGTAAGATAATAAGCGGACAAGCTCCTATTTGGGAGACTATTTACATTCATCTTAGCAGAATCAAAGAGCAAAGTGTCTTAAACCTTTTGTATTCTCATGATCCTATCGAACAGAGTCAGAGCTCCAGGACACTTAGTGGCCCCATCACTACACTCACTACACTAACCATGATTCACATGGTTACACAGGAAAATCCTTGTTATGGTCTATGTGTAGACCTTAAAGATCCATTCAGCCTTTTAAAAATGCTTCTTCTCCACCTGTTTTGGTGCTCAGGCACTTTAAATTTAATAGAGATCTTCAACAACCTGGTCTGGATGGATAGTCACTAGGGCAAGAGTCCTTTTCCAGCCCTACCGGTGGACGTAGAAACCAAACCCTATAAATCAAAATCAGCTGCCCTTGATGACATCATTCCAAAGCGGCCATCTCATCTGTTTTCAAAGAGCTTTCTTCTGTTAATGAAGGACAAACCTCTGCAGTGAAGAGTGTAGTCCAAACAGACCTACAGCAAATAGAACTCAAACTGAAGGTTGGAACTTCTGTAGCTGAATGTGTTTTGGTGCTAGTCGGTGTGGAAATCCACATGGGCACTGTGTTCATGTCAGGTTGTGGTTGCATCTTCTATGATATGCAGAAGATTTCAGAGGCACTTGCAGGCTCTTTCCTTGCACTGTTATCATCTGTCTTCAAGTTTGTTCTGTACCCTGCAGTTACAGGAAATAAAAACTGTTGTGCACAATTAAGGTATGAGATTGAAGCAAGCCAGAAAAGAAATAAAGGGACTCATAAAAGTTTTACAGAGTGTTGAAATATTCATTCCATATTTATAAATTGTGCCATTCAAATTTCTCTCTGGCAAATTGCATATGCCAAGCAATACCTGTCTACAAGCTTTGCTTATATAGTTTCACAGTCTTGGCTACACCTAACCCAGGCACTCCAACTCTGTACAAGAGATGCTTGATCATTTATAAAATGTCACCTTTACTGTTATACAGACAGAATATCTGCAGCAAATTCTGAACTGGTGTACACCTACATAACTGTATTTTGTAATGTTTGACAGCGTACAGACTCATCTACCACGCACAATTCTGACACAAGAAATATATTAATAGTTTGAAAAGAGTTCTAAAAAATAATACATGTATAAAAATCACTAGAGATAGACTGTTGGACAAGCCAGAAAGGAAACAAAGCTAGAACAACAACAAATGTCCATATATACCCCATCTCTAACTGCTGACTGACCGTGGAAGTGTCTGTCTGTATATAGAAGATACGTGAGGCTGGGAGTGGGAACAGCATTATATCACCCACCTGTAGCAAAGGCTTCGGCTGATAAAAATTCGTCTGCAAGAGCCTAATCCCCAGTTATGGCCAATCCTCTTTAAACCGTTGGACTGACTTAAAGGCTTCTACAGGAAAACAAACCCAGAGTGTTCGATCTTAAGTCCACTTAAGTTGAAGAAAGGATTTCCACCGGCATTTTAGCTTTGGATCCAGCCCTGAAGTACAAGATAGAAAGAGAAAACGTGCATGGGGAACACATATGAACCAAATCCTGCACGGGTGCGTGTGGTCATCTCTAGCTCGTGGCCTACTTGTAGAAGCAGGTTGAATTCAGATGGTGCTGGACTGCTGGCTGACAACTGTGCCTTTCTGGCAAATGTTGCCCCAGAAGCGCAGCATCTGATCTGAAAACAGAGTTGCTTTATATTGGTATCTGGGGCAAGAAATTGAGAAAGTTTTCATTTACAGGCAAGCTGGAGATCCTTTTTGTGTGAGTGGCAGCATTCATTGGTTGGCTGAAACAAGTCTGGGGACACCGATGGCTTAGGCCATTGGAATTCCATGTGCTGCTGCACATCTGTTAAAATCCTGGGACTGCTGCCAAACATGCAACTGAGCACCTTGCTGCGATACACCAGGGTGTGCAAAATAGCCTGTGGTTCCCTGGATGGTCCCTGCTCACATCAGCTCCTTTTTAACTGTGCATATTTGAGCAGAAGATGACAGCTGTAGGAGAGTTTTGTGGCTGCACTGCTGCTTAAGCATTTCTGTGATGCAAAGTGAGGAGAACATGACACACTTGTGCCAGCACAAGGCTCTAATTTCTCAGTTATGGAGTGAGACTGTCCTGGGCAGCAGACTGTTGAAGAGGTCCCAGGAACACAATCTTGTGCTAACTGTTGGCAAACGCAGGTTTCAGTGATGGCTGTTCAGTAGGGGCCGTGTGGAAGGCATCGGGTCTCGTAGGTCACCAAACACTCTGCCAGGACACTGTAATGAAATTTACTGACGAGTCCTATTAGAGATTAACTGTTCTGTGCAGTGGGTGCCAGAGGGCTAACTTAACGTGGGGGTGCACTGTTGTTTCTTTACTCCTGCTAGAAGTAAGTTACTACTATGAATTTATCCCCAAAACCTGTCTGTCAAACAAGAGAGCCTTTTTCTTTCTCTTTCTCTCTTTCTTTCTCTCTCTTTCTCTCTCTCTCTTTTTCTCTCTTTTCTCTTTTTCCCTTTTACTTTTCTAATTGGCTGCCAGTTTACATTGGTTCTTTGAAACATAAACCCCTCTTCTTCACAGCAAAGCTGTTTCACACGTGTGAGTGTGCTTGACCCTATCCCATCAGATTGAAGGTCCTGTGCAACAAAGTATTCCATGGCCATCAAGTCATCTAGAATTTATAGATGACACATGCTAATTTGTTGTCTGCTTTCTTACACAGACAGTATGTATGTAAATGAAAATTAATTACATCTTTAAAATTTCTTGTTAAAAGTGCATCACACATCCTCAAAATGGGTGCTGAAATCAGAAAGACATGATCTTGGTCTGAAAGCATACGTTGATATTTCCTGTTCAGAAAAGGATTTATGATGAGTTAAATGGAAATTTCCATGCAGCAGTATATGTAATTCCTCACTGTCCCTTTGCAGCAGTGGCTCCAGAAGCGATGTGATTGTAACAGATAACAGAGCTGTGTGTTCAGACAAATGGCAAACCAATTGCTTTCGACGCTGGGGGCGGTGAAGGGGGGAACAGCTATGTCTTCACACTTGGGAAAAGACTTGTTAGCATAGTACAGGGGAGAGAAAATGCTGATGCAATTTTTTTTATAGGATAAGATTTATAGCTTCATTGAAGATGCTGATTGTGTTCTGTAACTGGTTAACAGCCCAAAATGCATCCATAGAATCAGGTGTCTGTGCAGTTAACAGGCTGTGAAACCACAGGAGACACAATGATAGGGTGTGAGACCAGGGTATCTTCTGCTTTTGAAAGCAGAGTTCTTCTTTTGCAGTTCAGGATTCCGATTTCTCATCTTTTGCTGTCATTGCTTCAGGGAATATGATCTGATATTGTACTTTTTGATTATATGATATTATTACTGGTTCTTTTTTTCTTTGCCTGCTTTCAATCTTTCCTTTGTCTTCCTATGAGATAGAAAAGCATGCATTGCAGAGAACCACTTAATGTCTGATGGTCATTGACCAGCAGTGTTTGCAACCAGCTGCTTCAGATAAATACCCAAATGATTACTTACCAAGAGGCAGACATAGATTTGTGATAGGGGTAGAGCTGCAGAGCAGTACAGTCACCTCTGAGGTGCTCATCCACGTTCAGCCCTTGGATTACATGTCTGAGAGGGAGTTCAGATTGCTTCAGACTCACTCAAGCTAGTAAGGCTTGGCTGGCCAGGAGAGACCAGGAACAGTCCTCCCTCCTGCAGGGAGTTAAAGCTTGTGTTTGTTGAATCAAGTGCAAGACCAAAAGTTCTCATTTCAAATTGCAGCTGCTCCTAGAGGATATTTTTGTATTTTTGAACAACTTTGCCAGTTGTTTACTTTTTCCAAAATCACTAGGAGAACCACCTTATTCAGAACAAATGTGCATCCTCTCTGCTGCCAGCATTTTCCTAATGCTGAGTTAACTCAATCCAGCTTCAGCTGCCTGTGTTTCCAGCCACTGTCCTGTGACTTAAATGTTTGGATCTATGTTGGGAAACGAAATTCAAATGGAATAATGGAACCAGCACTCCTGGGGCCAGAAACTCCACTGAATTTCAGAAAAGCATGAGGAATGATTTCTATTTTATGGGAACTTCATCACCTGTGAGCAGACACGTATGTATTTACATCAGAGGCATCTGTTGGTCAGAGGAGAATAACATGAAAGAAGCGTCTTTTGTGTGATCTCACTTTTGATGACTTTTGTAGCCTTGTTGATGAAGAGAGTGGAGAAAAAAAAGTACCCAGACTGAGTAAAGTCTGTCTTCAGAGAGCATAAGTAAACCAGAAGGCACTGCAGAAGGAAACCACTCGTTGTGTGTGTTTGTTATTCCTACAGGTTTTCTGAGACTTGTAACATTTCTGATCCTTGTTCTCTTGCTGCAGGTGGGTAATGGACATATGGACTAAATAAACAGCAAACAAGCAGGTTTTCTGGAGTGACTGTATTAGAATTCTGCTGTATCTTTCAAATTTTAACTGGAGGCCAACGATTTGTTGTCATGAAAACTGCCACTAATGACCTTTGGCTGCCCGTGTTAGCAATTTTTTGACATATTCCCATTTTGTTGAGGGCCGTTTATTGGCCAGTGTACTCACAACCGATAATTAGTGAAGCAGAACTTTTCAGAAACAGGTTTTCCGTTGAGTTATACTCTGTAAATGTCAGTGGTAGAGCTCTTCAAGAAATTGTTTGTTATGATGTGGCTTACTGGAGAGTTAAGAACAAGGACTGAGGTGTGAGTTCAGACTAGCTGAAGGCTTGGATCTTAAGAAGGAGGAAGAAAAAAGGGCCGCTATTACGGCAGCATTGAATCAGGGTTCTCCTACTTGCAGTGCCTTTGTTTTTGAGAGCTAGGAAGAAAATCAGCTTTAACTGCAAAATGCACTCGAAATCAAAGACTGTAACTTCTTTATAAGCTATTTCCTAATTCCTACCTGTGTTAAAATGAACCCAATTTTATGATACACTTGCAATGTACTTTAAACAAATTGAAGTATTTAATGTAGCTAGGGAAAATTCATAAGAACTGAACTATGAATTTAATTTCCTTTATAGAAACTGGCAGTCAAGGTGTCAATAGAGAAAAAACAGCAATTCTGAAGGAGCTGTTTGTGAACACCGAATTCAGAAGTAAAAAATATTAGAAGCAGATGGCATGAATACTTTCATATTTGTGATACTTCCTAATCTAGACTATTCCATGTATGATGGTAAACAGCATGTTATAATTCTGTCATCACAGATAGGAAGTTTGTCTTAGTTTATTCTGAAGTGAAAATTTTCCCAGGGTTGGTGTTTGGTTTTTTTCTTTTTTTTTTTCTTTTTTTTGTTTTGTTGTTTTTTGGGTTTCTTTTGTAGTTTTATTCTCATAAGAAGTAATCAGTTGCCTTCTGATTTGGAGTGGAATCTGTTTCAGAGTGACAGAATTTTTCATCACATTTAAAATTTGAGCTCCCTGCAAGTTTGTAAGTGTGCCATCGAACTTCTGTACAAACTGTCATACTGATATGCAGAAATTTTCGAGGGTAGTTTTCATAGAAACAAATCATTAAGGGGTCTTTTATTTTCTGAGTTTATAATGGTTGCTTTTAGTTACAAACCTCTATAGATCTTGGTCCAATTAAAAAAAAAAAGGGGGGGGTAGGGGGAATCCAACCCCTCTTATTTCTGTTTTTAAAGAGGAGCAAATTAAACTACCCTGTTAATGCTGAAGAGAACAGAAGAGCTCTCAAGGGAGCTTAGGTGACTTAAATCACCAACTTTAACCACAATGCAGTTGCTGACCTGGAAGTCTTGACTGTGTTGTGTATGGACCTTTCAGTTATTTTTCAAAAGAAAATGAGAAACTGATAGTTTTGGGTTATCATTAAACCATGTGGTTTGCAAACAAGCATAGTCTATACTCCTTGTTCTTGGTTACTGTGAAGGTATTCTCTGTCTTTATGCATGCATCCCAGTAGTTGTGTAGCTTAGTAAACCCTTGTTTACTAAGGGTTCTTCTGTTCTTAATTTTTAATATTTTCCTAAACAACAGGAAATATCAATTGACAGATTTATTATTTATAAGTAGATATTTTATATGTCATTTGTGCAAAATTGTATTTGCATAGAAATCGGAATTGAGTTTATGTATGTCAGTCACATTTAAATACAATGTTTTAGTTAAAAGTATTTAAAGCTATCTGAAATGTTCTGGTTACAGATACACGTATTTTTTAAAAAAAACCAAAAGTTTCTTAAAATACATTTTGCCTAAACTACTGCTTTATAAAACAAAGAGAGTACTGCTGGCTGTTGCTGCCAAAGGACACGTTAATTGCAATTGGAGAATCGAAAGCTTGTTTCCCATCAGAGTGATTGGGTTTTAGAACCTGGCCAAAGGGGAAAATATGTTTCTAACAGAATTTTTGAAGGTGTATAGTCAGTTTAGATGCCAGCTCCCATGAAATCCCTTCAAAAGCTTTTTGAGTTTGTATTTGGCTACTCCTGCCAGCCTAGTCTGTTTGCATGCAGAAACATAGTTGATAAATGCCCACCACAAACAAGCAGCCAACTCTCAGAGGCTATGATGATGCTTATTTGGATGCAAAGGTGGATGCAGACATGGTCAACATTCAGAAACGGCTCAACAGATGCTTGTGAAGCTGCAAAAAATGGAGTGAGAACTGAAGTGTTCAAAGTAACGAGTAACATCCTGGGTGTATTTATGAAGGAAACAGCAAGTGTGGTCAGGGGTGCTCTGGAGATCTGAATACAGTGGAAAGCACCTGCTCTGTTCTAAAAAGTTGAGTGAGAAAGTAGTCTTGCATGCAAAAGAGTTCTGGTTGTATCCTGGTTTTCCCTTTCCCCACACAGAGAGGGAAAGGGTTGGGAATGGGTGAAATGTGGCTGCCCACATACCAAATACATCCCGTGGATGTATGCTTCTGAGAATAGCTGGCTCTGAGTGATGTTTGAAGAGATCCTGAAAAAATGCAGTCCCTCTCCTGATGCTACCCCTCCTCTTCATTTTGCCATCTTCTTTCTTCCAGAGTCAGATATTGCAGACTTCGATGGCAGAAGTTCACTCCTCTATAGATTCAATCAGAAGCTTATGAGCACATTCAAAGACGTGGTTTCCTTGAAGTTCAAGAGCATGCAGGGGGATGGAGTCTTATTCCATGGAGAAGGACAGCGTGGGGACTACATCACCTTGGAACTGCAGAAAGGGAAGCTCTCCTTGCATATCAACCTGGGTAAGGGTAATTAGGATTATTGGTTCACATATTACTGTAACAAGGATTGTCTTGATTTGCTTTTATAAATCTGTTGTTTATATTAGTGTCGACAAACTCCTGCTAAAA
>NW_010418311.1:46479-47125 GCF_000710305.1 Buceros rhinoceros silvestris | reverse complement strand
TATTAGTCCCGGCAAACTCCAGCGAAAATCAACAAAACATGCTGTGTGCCTCAGACAGCTCACAGCTTAAAAACTGATCAGAGAAGGCGAGAGGGGGAAAGAGGATAAACTTGACTGATATTATCCAGGACATGATAGCTGAATCAAGGGGAGACCTTGGCTCTTCTGACTAGTCCTGCCCAAGGCTGAGATGCTCAATGACTATTTCTGAAGTTTTGACCTTTGTTTGATGATGCTTTCAAGCAGCGATTTTGAAAGAAAATCTTCTCCTTCCTCCTTTTCTATTTTTATTATTATTACTTTTAAGAAAAACATTCCTAGGAAGATTGGTTTGGAGGGCAAAAGGGGCTTTTTTTGTTTGTGCCTTATTTTTTTCCATTCTATATTCAGAAGTGAGTGGAGAATACAGAATTTCAATGACAACATTCTGGTCAAAGTGTTGTGCGCATTGGTATTGCTTTGCTTCTGGAGATGGTTTCAGTTGAAAACTCTGAAGATCTGGGAGGCCATCACTGCGTGATCATGTTGGATCAGAGGGGCAGATGAAAGGCTGGCTTAATTTCTTTCTGTAGAAGGATGCTTGATTTTTTCCTGTTGAATACATTAAAGCACTTTGATAATGGCAGGAGCTGCTATAGTAGGAGTG
>NW_010418311.1:6506-46435 GCF_000710305.1 Buceros rhinoceros silvestris | reverse complement strand
TTAAAGCCCTTTGATAAGGGCAGGAGCTGCTATAGTAGGAGTGATCGTAACCACTCTCCCAGCCTTACTGCAAAATCTTTATTAGCTTCATTTGTGGGTGACCCATAGTACTGTCCTCAGCAGTGCCTGCTGACTCATGTTTCTCATCTTGAGATGTTTGAGTTGGGAAGAAGTTTCCATGCCTGCACTTAGGAGCTTCCCTTAGTCTTGTTCGGGTTTTGAGCTCAGTCTGAAAGCTGTGACCCATCCAGATGGAAAACTGAAACAATCCCCCTCCCTCTATTACCATGAGGGTGTGGGCAGGGAGAGGAGGGAATTAAGGTTAAAGTTTTTCACTGCCATACTCAACAACTTTGAATAAAGTTACCTGAACCATTTGCTTCATGTACATGGTGCTTAGACCACCAAGGCTGGTTTTAATAAAAATGGGAGCTGTAGCACCTAGTAATGTATAGCATTAACAGGAGCAGTTCTCAGAGTAGATGCTTTAAGAAGTTTTTCTAGAGCAGATAAAGCAGGCAGTGGTGCAGTATCTCAGGCCCCTGTTTATGACTTGATCAATTAAAAGAAATCACAAACTAGTGGGAGCAAACTGGAGGTATTAAAACAGAATTCATAGATAATTCTTTCTGCATTCTTGAATCTGCTTGCATCTTGCCTGATTTTAGCAAGGAGCACGTGTTCACTCCGTTTTGCTGGAATATAAAAAAGTACACGCAGGCCCTTTAAATGAAAGACTCTGAAGTGTTCAGGTGTGTAGCCAGCTGGAAAACAGAACTGTGATTGAAATCACCAGGGTTAGAGCCTAAATATTTTTATGACTCTTAATCTAAACTTTTGGAGATCTAGGCCAGGTTTAAGAATCTTTTTGAGATGAACAAAACACTTGCATCCATGTTCTTTTGCTGACTTATGGCCTTTTTTTTCCCCCCTGAAAATGGACAGGTGCAATTTTCTTGTTAAGCTACAAAAAGTGCATAATTAAAACTGAAGTGTCAGGAATGTTCTGTTAATGTGAATAGACAGGAGATTCTGGTGCACCCTGAAGGGAGCTCTTAAAACACCAGTGCCTCAAACGTGTAGTAGAACCAAGAGTGCAGACAGAGCAGTGATCTCCTGTGTGCCACAGTGTGTGGGTGCAGCATCAGGAAAGCTCCTGGTTTATCTCAAGGATTTCGGGCGAGAAAAATTGTGAGTGCATGTATGTGTACACATATGGATGAGAGGCTCAAAGAATCTAATACAAGCTTTGATAGAGGTCTGTTTCTAATGGGCAGAGCTCCAGTAACTTTGGTGTGTTCTGTGTCTGCACCTCCAGGGGACTCCAACCTGCACTTCAGTAACAGCCACACATCCGTCACCCTGGGCAGCCTCCTGGATGACCAGCACTGGCACTCGGTTCTCATAGAGCGTTTCAACAAGCAAGTGAACTTCACGGTGGACAAGAACACCCAGCATTTCCGAACAAAGGGGGATTCAGATCACTTGGATATTGATTATGAGGTGTGTGAAGCCCTTTAAGTTATAACCTGGGAGATGAGGCTGAATTGATAAAAAATTAATGTGATGGAAAACAAGCACCCTATGAGCTGTTTCTTTCCACCAAAGACCCTTTCTTTATTTAATATTTCCCTCCCAGAGAGCTCCTTTCATAGTTAACATAGTAAACATAGGCTCTGTGCAACTCTGTATATGACAGTCTAAGAAAATGGCCAGTCTCTGGGATTGGATTATGTTTATACTGGATTATTATGCTTACATCGGATTATGGTTACTCTTCAAAGTATGTCAGACTTAGAGCTAGACTAAAAGGTATAGTCTGGGTTCTACTAAATCTGCATGGAGCAACCATACTTATCTGTAGAGAGACATGCTGTGTCATCAACTCCAATACAATTTTAATGGGATCATTGGGCATCATTCCTGCATCTGTTTGACATGACCATGGGGATACCAGCCCTGAGCCGTGCCTCTATCCAGCCACCACTTGCTCAAATTACACCTCTCCACATAGAGATGAGCAGGTAAAGACTGTTGTCTTCTCACTAGGAATGGAAAACCCTGAGTACGACTGAGACAACTGCGTTTCACGCAGGTCCCTTCACATCTGGGTTGTGATAAAGTACCTCCTGGTCTAGGGAGCTAAAGCAGCTCAGTCAAAGAAGGACTGAGCAGAGGAAACATCCTGCATGCCCATAAAACCTGAGGCTGGTGTGCTCCCCTGTGATGAGGCCAAGATGTGGCAGAGTGCAGTTTCCATTGCTCCAGAAGTTCAGTGCTGCAGTAGTTGGTAAAAAATACCTTAAAAACACTTTTATATCATCATATCTATATGCAGGGCAGTTCCTCATCTGTTTCTTCCATAAATGCACACCTCTGTGCAAATTACCCATGTTCATTTTTATTCCCATGCGCTTGTCTACTCACTCTGGCTGGCCCACAAGGCACAGGGTCATGCTTGCACAGTTGGAGCCATCACCCTGTCTGGATGCATTGAGCTGGCATGGTTCATTGCTTAAAAGACCACAAGTTTCCCCTGTGCACTTTGGATTCATTTCTCCGGAAAGGATCAATTCCCAGCGCACCCAAGGGACAAAAGCAGACAGCCCAGCCGTGGCAGGTGTCTGCTCTCTGCTCCTCTCATGTTCTGGCTGAAATTCCCTTCTTTGCATTTCACAAAGCAGGGTGGAGAAAGTGGTACCTGTGCCCTGGCACTGCTGTTCCAAATCATGAGCGTATTTAGTATGGAAAGCAGAATTGAGCAGTGAGATTCTGGAACAACTTCAGACTGAAGTAGCAAGAGCCAAATCTGTAACTACTTTTAAGGTGGAGCTGAGAAAAGCCAAAGAATTGAGTCATCAGCTTTCCTAATTTCAATGTAATAAAATTCCTTGCTTCCTGCTACAGGGTTGATACCAATTAGGGAAAACTCAGGCTCCAATGTAATTTGCAGCATGTTTTTCCTGATGTTCCAAAACAGGGAGCATGCTAGAGAAGATCTTCAGCTGGTGTAAATCGGCATCACCACTGGCCTCTGGGATACTCATTCCTAGACCCTGGTGCTTAGTTTTTCACACCATGTGTTTTCTTTCCATTTGCACTGACACAATCCTTCAGTCAAAGCTTACAGGGATACAGTCTACCGAAAGTTTATCTCAGTGCGCTTTAGGGGTTTAAGGCCTTGCCGAGGGTAATAAAACCATTAGTTTGGTAATTAAATTATTACAAATCACAAAGGAACCTGTTTTCTTAATAGTGCAGTGGTATAATTGATACCAATTTTTATTCTGGTTTTGAAACTCAGTACAGAGTCACTAAGCAGGAGACAAAGAATAGAACATGAAAGAAGGAAGGTCTGGTGTTTTAAGGAAGAACTAATGATTCTCACTGGAAAAAAAAACTTCGCTACCACTTAAGCCCTTGTGTCAATAACAAACCTGCAAGTGGTGTAAAGTAGTAGTCTGTTCATTCTTTACTTCTGTGAAGTGATCAATTAATACAACTGAGGTGCAAGTTCATTAAGGACTTGTTTTCAAAGAGGTGCTTTCAAGGTATCCATTTGTTACATATCCCAGCTTGTTAGGTGGAGTGGGAGGAAGAATAACCCCCAAATCTGCTTTTATTTTTGTAATAAAGAGCTGAGGCAAGCCATTAGGAGCTGTGACAGCAGCTGTCAGTGGGTCGGCAGGGCTGCAGAGCAGAGCATGTCCTTGCTGCAGTGGATACAGCAGGGCTGCAGCACTGCTACTGATGCACTGCAACCTCTGTGAAGTGTGGTGGCTCCAGGATCACCACCTGCATTATATGACTTATGATGCTTCTGGCTGCAATGAGAAAAAAGACTAAAACCCCAATGGTACCACCAATGAGACTTTGCTAAAAATGCCGGTGGAGCTAATTAGAAATGAGCTGTGACATCTGAAAAATGAAAATAGGATTATCAGAAGTTTTTTTGCTTGTGGGTGGTTTTTTTTTTTTTTTTTTTTTTTTTTTTTTTTTTTTTTTTTCTTTCTGTCTTTTCTTAGGAATTTAAAGTAATTATGCTCCAAGGATTTTGGAAGCTTTATTTTCCTAGGGCTCTTTGTCCTCCAATTAAGTGGTGAGTTGTAATCTGCACAGTACTAACATCTTCCAGTACTTAGAAAACAGCATAAGTTTTGTATAAATGTTAACTTGCAGAACATTTCCACTGCACTTCTCAGTCTGAAATACCATGTGCGAGTATTGTAAAGACCGAACCAGACTAAAATCTAGGGAAGACGATCACAGGTACAAAAGGGGTAGTTTGTGTGTGTGACAGTACCCTCCACTGGCTGACACCAGAACTGTTCAGATTTGTGCTTGGTGGAAAGGGTTGTCTCCAGCTCACAGGCAAACCCAGTGCAGGAAGAGTTTATTCCCTCATTGTTTGGCGGTTCCTGGCCGCCTTGGTCAGCTGCTGATTGGCAGCCCCCAGAAAGGGGGCTCCAGGCTGGAGACCATTTGAACATTACCTTTGTGTTGAGTGTTGCTGGATTGGGGTTGGTAGTACTAGGTTGGTGAAATGGTGTGTCGAGGTATTTTGAAAGCTGTTTCCAAACTAGTGAGCTGTGTGCCGTAGCAGTGTCTCTCCAGCAGCTCTGGCCTGTAATTCCCCTGCTGGGCAGCCAAGCCCTGCCTTGTGCTCTGAGGTGATGCTGTTGATGTGACTCAGTTCTTAGACACTACCCCAGCTGGCTGCATGAAGTGAGACTCTGTCCTGTGGCTCTTAGGGCGATGACTAAATACTGTTTTTGCTCTTTTTCCAAAAGCTCAGTTTTGGAGGGATTCCTGTCCCAGGGAAACCAGGAACATTTCAGAGGAAAAATTTCCACGGGTGCATTGAGAACCTCTATTACAACGGAGTCAATGTAATTGACCTGGCAAAAAGGCGCAAACCTCAGATCTATACTGTGGTAAGAGACAATAATGTATGCTTTCCTTCTTTACTTCCATGTTGTTGGTGCTGCCAGCTGCACTGAATGAGTGGAGTTCAGATTTAGACAGCTATGGGCATAATTAGCTTGTTAAAATGATATTACTGAGGCTGACACCAGCCTGCGCTGACTGTTGTGGTGAGGGTTATTGAAAGACACATGTGGAAATTAATACATTTCTCTGACTTTCCAGGTGTATTAGCATTTCTTTGGAGAAAATTTTTAGAACCTTTTCCAAGATTAAAATGTGTCTTTTTGATGTCATGATAGAAGTCGGACACTTTTTTCTGGTTAGCTCATATAAAATCTTATTTTCTGAACCATTCTCCATCGCTGCTATGGAGTACAGTAGCAGCAAAATTTATTTTGTTATTTGGGTTGGTATTATAGGGAAGAATAAATGCTTCTTTTATTATTGGAAATATTCTCCTTTGTACTGCCCCTTATGTTCAGTGTATTGGTGGTTCTGAGAATTGATCTGGTACTAGTGTCTCTAAATGTGGGATCGTAGGGGTAAATCTAAAGGAACTACGGTCTTACAGAGCCTGCTAACGTAAAACATAAGCATAACTTCATATCTAATAATGTCCAAAATTACAGATATATTTAAATACCTCATGAGCAAAATAAAGAATATTTTATTTCATAAGAGGAGGGAGCAGTACTCTCCTATGCAGCCTTGACAAATTGTAAATAAATAATTCAGCTCTTTGTTTAGCTTGTGCCTCACTGCTGCACCATGCTTTGATATATGCCTTTTGGCTGATACTAGGCCTTTGGAGAATATGGAGGTGAAGCTGCTTCTGTCTCACATGACATCTTCTAGTTTGTAGTAATGTCTGTAAACAGACTGAAGCTACAAGAATGCAAGCCAGAAGACCACTAGAAGTTCTTCCTTTCCTCACTTTCCCTGCCGAGGCTAAGACTTGAATGTACAGGGAAATGGAAAATGGAAAGGTGATGGGTGAGAACCCCTGCAATGTGTTGCTGACAGTCAAGACTGCCTCCAGGATGCTCCTCTAGCCTGGGACTGAGAGACTCTGTTTTAATAACCTCAAGTTTGATTACTTTGACACAGGACTCTAAGGCACAAATCTTATGAACTCTGTTAAATTGCTCTTCCCCTCAGTTTACTTTATAAGGGGAGCAAAGAGCCCTGGTCTGCTTCTTAGGTCGTTAAACAGCTGGTTGTTTTGCCAGCTGGCTGATGGGAAGGCCTTCCTAAAGGGGGAAAGTATTGTCTGGGCATAACGTGGCCCCAAGCAATGAAACTCTGTTATCACAATACTTGATTCAGCCAATACTAGACTGGAGGGCTAGAAATCCTGCTTCTCATTAATTTGAGGTTGCAGGGATGCATCCGCATCTTTCAATCTCCCTTACAGAAGTGATAATTTAATGCCATAGTTTTCAAAGCCTGGCTGCTCTACTGCATTTTGCAAGATTTATGAGCTGCTGTGCCTGTGACATTTTTGTATGCAAAGTGCATGGAAAGGTTGCCATGCTCACGGTGGCTCATAATCTTAGATGAACACCCTTATATAGGAAAGAATCCCTCTAAATCTGTTGTTTTCTAACATGCTTTTCATCACAGCTATTTATCTCCTGTAGCAAGTCCTCAGGTACTTCCAGCTTTCACAGGCTGATCTCCCTCTTCCATCTTCCTACTCTTCCCCACTCCTTAGCAATTTACTTACTCAAATTAAAATAACGTGTTCTTGCTAAATGCAGTCTTTTGCCTGCCAGACTTCCTCTGCACTAAATGCTTTTACTCAAAGTTCATTCAGGTTTTTAAGCAACAATCTATATCCCCAGGGAGCCTCAAGCTTCTCTGCTTCACATCTTTGTAGTTGCTAAGATTGTCTGGAGAGAAAACAAGATGAAAGGAACAGCACAGAAGAATGAATAAATATATCAGGGACTTAGAATCACCTTTTCCAACATCATGTTTTGTACATGTGTTCTCTCCCCACAAGCTAGATATCACTGAAAGTGGTTCTGCATTGTTAGTCTGCAAAATACCTTTGTCTCTTAAAAAAAAAGGGAGTATTTGAGGACAAACTGGCCGGTTTGGGATTAGAAAGCCATTACTGCTCAGAGACATTAGGTTTTGCCTCCGGAAGGGGGGCAGTCTTCCAGCACTCATTTTCTGTGCCTTTGTGAACATTGGCACAGTCTTGGAGCCAAACTTGTGGGCTGCCATACCCATCAACTTTGGGGTTTTTTTTGTTGTTGACATCTTTCACACAAGCAGGAGAATGATACGATAGCTTTGGAGGTATAGATTTCCTTTTATGAAGTAGTTCCTCATCCGTAGAAATGATGGTTCCAAATCAGCTACATTTGAAGGCAGAGGAAGAAAATACAGGTTGTCGATAGCAGAGTCCTGTGTTATGTAGCGTACTCTTGGTGGTGGCTATGATTATCATTCTGCCTGTTCTTTTCTGTAACTCATTTGCGGTTGTCAGACGCGCAATAAATCCACTTGAGAAGACATCTCAAGATAACGAGGCAGCCTGTCTCTTTGAACTGGAACTTGCCTTCAGAATTCCATTTTTATATTGCCTGATACTTAACCTCTCTACATGGCAGCCCTATCTATTTGGACAGGCTATCTGTCTTCTCTCCGGGTCTCCTCTAACCTGATGGCATGTTGTAGGGTTTTTGTTCGGGTTTTGGGTTTGGGTTTTTTTCCTCCTCTAGGTCGTTGGATGTAGAGAAATGATAGGGGATCTTTTATTTGCTCTCCAAAGGGATTACTGGATTTAATTGCAAGAGGTTATGAGAAGTCAAATTTCTGTAATGACGACTGTCATAGGTCGTAAGGCTGGACCCTCAATAAATGCTTTTCAAAGATAATCTAAAGGTTTGCCCTATTCACTCACTGTCTTCTCAGCACAAAAGGAGTGCAGATTGCCCATCATGAGAAATGGGACAGCAGTTACTTGCGCTCATTGGGCATGTGGTTATGGGCAGGAAAACATGCTTCTAGGAGCTGTGTTTACAAGAAGCAGAAGGGCAATTGTCCTTTACAGAAGGATATCTGACCTGTTGATATCTGGGATGGTGAAATCCTTGTTGAGGCATTTTGTGCTTGTTAAGAGTGTATGTAGATGCAGGAGGGGATGAGACAAGTTCTAAGAAGAAAAGTTCATTGAGAATTGCTAAATACAAACTGCTACATAGGTTCTGTACGTTTAGAGAAAAAATAGTTACAGCATCCTGAAAGTAGCTAGAGTAATCTTGCCATCAGTGGTTGCCTACTGCTAGTTTCAGGTTGCACCTTTAGAAACCACTCTAATGTGACCTTTGTTTAGGGTCTGACGTCTTCCTGTGTGTCACTGGTTTGTGATGCCAAGGTAAGAAGATGTCTAGCTGAAGAAAAGAAATGAAGAGGTCATGAAAAGATGCTATGTGTGATATTCTCAGTTGTGCACCCTACATGCTCTACTAAAACTGAGGAAAACCCTATCCCTTTTCCCTTTTGTTACCTTCAGCTAATAGGAATTGGAGTTGTATTTTTAGTTAGCAGAACAAACCCTGAGCTAACTTGAGAGGAGTGCAGGATATTTGTAAAGCAGGAGTTGTCAGCCCTTAGATATGCTTGAATTTCTACGTTGGGCTGCCATGTTGAGCCTGGCAGTGACAATTCAGCACAGCAAAGGATGTGGTGACACATAAATGCATCACTATAGTGCCTCAGGGAAATAACCAATTGCCAGCATCAAAGAGGGAAGAAAGATACCTACTGACAGGAGAATGTAAACTGATAATTCATTCCCTCTATAGAGAATCCAAACATACTATTTTATTAAGCTGATTTGAGATACCTTCATCTTGAGAAGAATTTACTTGCTGCACATGTCTGGTTCTACCAAAGTGCTATTGCAGTGTTGATATGTCTGTGAATATCAGACTGGTGATCTGAGAAGGCCCCTACTAGGGTTTGGGAAACTAGGAGTTAAATGTATGTTTTGTTATTGTTATTTAATTTTCATCAGTTTCTGCACTGCAGTCAGACTATAGGAAGCATAAATAAATAATGTTGAAACTATTTAGTGACGTTTTTCACAACTTCCCATAGGACTGAGTTGAATGTATTAAAAAAAAATATGCAATTATTTAATGAAAGCGTGAGTCATACACACATACTAAAAGGATACAGCTGTTCTTTAGATAAGGCAGGTGAACTCAGATTCCAGAAATATTTTATTCCTGTAAAAATAGCCTTTTATGGTTTCTTCTACCTTCCTGTTTGCTCTCTGGGTCTCCAGATGAGTCTCCTTTGCATCCTACCTGCAGAGTGGAATAGTAAGAAAGTCTATATACATAGCATTCATTTTAAGGTCCCATTTTATTTTTGGTGAATGGTATTACAGGATTGTTTTGAAAGAAATCAGTGTGTCACCTCAGCCAAGGTCTTGAAATAAAGTCTATTTAAATAACAGTTTTCCCATTGATTTCAGTTGGCTTTGTCCACAACTCTAAAGACTTTCAATCTGTTAATATTTAATCCAGCATGTAGCTGCAATAATAAACCCTCCTTTTCTTGATATAAAATTTCCTTTGTTTTAGGAGTTCTATATTTGTGCTGACCACAATTGAAGGAAATCTTTTTGGGGAGAGTTATAAAAAGAATATAGCCAGACTAATTGATGTATGCAGAAAAAAAATGACACATTTTTGAGCAAACTAGGCCTTTTTGAGAGGCATCAGCCTTCAGCAAATTACAAGTTAGAAACAATTGTTCAGAGTTTAATTTATTACATTATCTAGACAGTCAGTTGAGTGAATAGGGCAGTTAGTACCTGCTGAGTAGAGGAAGGTATTTCAAGGGGCGAGGTGATAAGGCTGTTAGTCCCTATAGAAGAGCAAAAGAGATGGCTAATTATTGTCACAGGAGTTAGCAGGGGATAAGAAAATGGGGAAGAATGTAATTTGCTGTAAAGCCCAGGCTTGAATGTCTTTTTTTTAAGGACTTGTTTCAATTGCTAAAGCCTTGGAAACTGCTTGGTACTCAACTGCTCGGCCGGACAGAAAGGGCCAAGCTTACCCCATCACAATCAAGATCCTGGAGTGTGTGCAGTTCCTACCAACCATTTAGGCTGGTGTTGTGCTATGATGCACAGATTAGAATTTAAGAGAGGAAAATCTATTAAAGAAAACTAATACTTCAAAAAAATATAGCTGTTAAGAATTGCATTCTATGCACTTCACTATTTTAAGGTAGATGTGGCTCTATTTTCATGATAATAATTAAAAAAGAAATCTCCTTGCTGTTGTGTTTATTTCCAAGTAATAAAACCTAATAAACTGGGTATCAGTTTACCTTGAACTGGAACAAAAATGGGGCTTGAATTATGCTAATTTGCTGGTTTGATTTAAGACTTCGATCTCGTTCACCTCTGGCGATGTCAGTACGAAAGGCTGGCTTCACTCCTGCTTGTTCAAAGCAGGGTGTGTTGAGTCTGGCTGAGATGGAGATGATTTTCCCCATAGCAGCCCTCATAGTGCTGTGCTTTGTTTTGGTAACAGAAAGGTGTTTTGGCTGCTGCTGAGCACTGCTCACCCAGCATCAAGGCTGTCCTGCTGACATTTACTTTCCCCTCACCAGTAGGCTGGGGGTGGGCAAGATCTTGGGAGGGGGCATAGCCAGGACAGCTACCCAATCAAGAAGGATATTCCGTACTGTGTGACATCTGCTCAGCAATACAAGCTAAGAGAAAGGAGGAGGAGGGGACATTTCTTATTGCAACATTTGTCTTCTGGAGCAACTGGTACGTGTACTGAAGCCATACTTCCTGGGAAGTGGCTGGACATCACCTACTTCCCACCTGGGAAATGAAGAATAAATCTTTTGGGTTTTTTCTTCTTCTACACACCTGTGCTTTTGCTTTATTAAACATAGTTTATCTTGACCCACAAGGTTTTTGCCATGTTATTTCCACCACCAAGCCCTGCCTCACACCGAGCAGGAAAATGATAGAGCAGCTTGATGGGCACCTGGCATTCAGCCAAGGTGAACTCACTACCAAGGGAAAATATTAAGTGGTCTATATTGTTTCACAGCTCATCCTGTGCTCTTTTTTCCTTTTTCTTTCTCTCTGAGTGAAGTGATGTACAATTTTTCCAAATTACCTCTATATTTGCTCCCATCTTTTGTCAGCAAATCTTAGCTATCGTATCATATAATGAAACAATAATGTACAGTTACTGTGGGCATAAAATGGATAAAATTCTTTGTTTCACTTCTGGCCAGTGACATGATTTAGGAGTCTGAGATAGAGAACATCCAGAAATGTCTAGCCAAGCATCTCATCTCTGATTCTGTCATGGTCACAATGTTTCAATTCTTTTGAAGCTTGCTTTTTTGTCAAATGCTACTTTTTCCACGTAGGAACATTATCTTAATGTAAACAACTTAAGTCTATGTGATAACCAATTAGCATTTTATTCACATACTTGATACCTAGAGGGAGTGAAGGTAGGGAGTTCGCTATCACAAGGATATGCTACATTCAGTGAAACCTGGATCAGCAAAGTTGTCAGATTTCCATCATGAAATTTTGCTCAGAGAAAGAGAAACCCGCCTCAATATAGGAACTTCTCTTAAAGTATGATCCCTGCCCTTGGAATGGACTAGCTCAGTCAGTGTTCTAGTCCTAACTCAAGTTTAACACCATATGTCTTGGTGCTCCACATCCTGTTTGAAGACAGTTTGCACCAGTATTTCAGAAGGCTGGAGCTGCTTTTTGTTCAGTGCTCAGCAATGTCTTAGTTCGAGAAGTACTTGAAATCTGTGTGGTTCTCCTGACATCTGTTCTGCTTGAGACAGTTAATTTAAAAACAGGGTTTGAAGTGGCCTCCCCCATTCTTAAAATCCGGTTGCTCAGAGTTGAATGACAGTCTTTTATCTTTTTAAAACTGCTTCAGAGGTCACCTTTTTCTTCTGTTAGTCTCTTTGCAAATTCATGCACAACCTCAGTCTCTTCATGGCTAGAAATAGTCCTCTAGTTTCCAGACTGGAGGTATTCTTACCGGTTTATCCACATTTGTATCTGAGCCAGCCCGGGGATTTTAGTCCCATTACCTGTCATATGAAACCTTCCTTTCTAATCCTCGACAGAAAAACAAGATATCCTTTTTATTGGATAGTATCCGTGGAGTGATTAATGAGGTAAGTGCATGCCCATTTAATTCTCTAAGCTGCAGGTAGAATGAGAGCTCAGAAATACTCATTTACTGTTCTTCCTCTTCAAGCTGTGATTTTGGCCTGTGTCCTTTGGTAGGCTAAATTTTGAGGATTTCAGTTCAGCTGTCAGTTTGAATAATTTCCCAAGGACATACTACTTTTGATTAGTATTCTGTGAGAACAAGAGGGATGTACGAGGAACTTGTTACCAATTGCCCTGACCGTGGTGGAGTAGCAGTCTTCTCTCTTCATTTAACAGTCCACAATGCTGCATGAAGATAGGCCAGAAAAGACTGAAATGATTCATTAAAGTTACACAGGTTTTACTGAAGTCCTGCAAAAGTCGCTGGAAAGACTCCAGACAGTTTTGGATGAGGCTTATGGCTCAGAGGATCTTCTATGTAATCCACTTTTATCCTCTTCTCTTAGCAACCATTTTTTTCCCTTCTCTTCACAGGAAAGGCTCTGATTCGTCCTTAAAATGCTGTAATGTGCTGTCACCTCTTCATTCAACATCTTACTTGAACAAGAACCATCTCTGCAGCTGTACTGTGCCTGCAGAAATCTAGTCTTGTCTTGAGACAAATGTCATGGCAGCCAGTGAACAAATTGCAAATATCTCCATTTCATTTCTAGGTTCAGAAGGTTTCTCTTATAAGAACAATAAGAACTCTTTTGTAAAGATTTCACTGCTTATTAGGGGAGTAATTAATCAGTCTGGAGATGATGGATTCAACGGAATTCTCAAACATCACATGATAGCTGGAGCTTCCAACAGCTGAGTAGACCTGAGCATCTCCTTTATTTTCTCTAGGGATTAGACTTTTCTTATCCCATTTGCTAGCCAATGAGCTTTTATTTTTCAGATTACCTGGGGTCAATTATGAAATCAAGTGTCTGCCAGAGGTCTTGCATGTACCCTGGAGAGTTCCAGAACTCTTTTGCCAGGTAAAGCAAAACGCTCCTGATCAGGCGCAGGTTTAGGGGGAGCTGGTTACTTTTCTGACTTAGACCTGGTGGTATAATTTGAGAAAACTATCTGGGGCAAATTTAGCTGGTTTTGTAATGGGAAGCTATCCCACTTCAGTGGACAAATGTTTTTCACAGTAACTGCTATGTATTTCTTTTTCAAAATTTCATGTTATTGTCTCTAGGAAGGTAGACATCTTTGGTCAGCGTAAGGATGTCAGAAGCTATTGTTGGTGTGTATTAACTACATCATTTGTTTTTGTTCTAGAATGCTGCTTTAAGAAGGTGTTTCCCTTCTAAATGAGTCAGTTGAACTGATTTAAGCTCCCATGGCATCAATCACTTTATTTAATGTTTTTTCTTGAATGTCCTGGCTACTTTTTTAGCTCAGATTAAAATTAGTTATGGCACTTACATCATGGAGGTCTCAATTCTTGAATAAGAGTAACAAAAAAGAACCTCCAAAAAGGCAAACGTGCCTCTTTTCTATCCTGAAAAGTACCTTTAATCCCATGAACACAGAATATTGCAGCACTGCCTTTATACGTTCCCACCTGCCTATTCTTGTGACAGGTGGTGTCACACCTCTGCTTTAGCTAGTCAATGGAGCTTGAAGTCTCACCAGTTTAAGTGTGGAAGGAGATGTGTAGATCCTGCCCCTATGTCCCAGCATTGGCCATGGGGTCAGTCAGCATTCTTTGCTGCACCTGACCCGACACAAGACTTCTCTATGGATCCCAGGTGGCACGCATTGCTAGCTAGTGTGAATGACTATAGAGTTTTGCAAAATTTTTCAAGGGATCACAACAATCCATGAGTTTAGGATTAGCTGCACGTGCTGAGAACCTCATATCAGAAGCAGACAGAAATTTGTCCTTATACTTGGGCCCATGCGTATGTATCAGGGATATTTTGCTATGATGCTGCTGCAAAGAGCTTGAAGCACATTGACTATGAATGGTCTTCACTCACTTATTTTAAGGTCATCTGAAAGTTTGTAGTGCATTGCAAACATGCTTTTTTTCATCTTAGCATTCCCTTCTCTGGCACCATTAGGTCAGTCTAGGCATAGCTTGTTCTGCTGGTAGGTAAAATCTGCAAAGAGCTTTGAGGCAAAAATCCTATCCAAATGTTGCAAATCCTCCCCTCTACAGTCTTGTATTTTGTTACAGCCTCCCAGTGCCAGTAAAGCGAATTAGATGCTTGAGTACAGACTCAAATAACATTTGAACTTCTCTCCACGCTCTGGTGTTATGTGTGTACAAGATCTGTAAATGACTTACTACTTTCTGTGGAGTTACTTGAATCGCTGTAAATGTCTAAAATCCAAAGATTTGTCATTGGCTTTTTAAATGTCTAAACCTTTAAAAAGCTCAAGAGAAAGTTAACCTTGTTTATATCACTGCAGTTGACTGTTTTCTGTAATTTGTCATGAATTCGATTGTAAATGGAGGTGGAAAAATAACAAAAACAACAACAAGCCTGTGACATCTCTTACGCAGGCAAAAACCAGCAGACAATAGAAACTTCTTGAAGGTTGAGATAAAATTTCCATCCTACTTCCTACCTGACTAATGTTCAGGTGAGTTTGGATAAGCTTTGAAGTATATCTCAAAACTCATTCTAACATGATATCCATGGATACCATTTGCTATTGCTAAATCTGGTATGATGTGTTCTGCACCTAACAGGACAGGGAGCACGTAAATACCTTGAGATACATATAGATATGCATATATAAAGGATTGTTTCATCCAGTAATAACTCTGTCTCTTTTTGGCACTTTATTTTCCGTTTCAAATGCCTTTCTAGTCTCTATTTTAAAAGTGGTAGGTAACAGTTCCATCAGCTGTCTGATATTTCTGAGAGGAATTCCCCAAGCGCTGTGCCACTTCCTACACATCTATCAAGTGCTGTTCATTATAATTATCCTGTTAGAGCGAGGTACCAGCTCTGATGAGAAGTGGTACCATGGAGAAAGCCTTTTATTTCAATGGTTTTATCAGATTCCAGTTGATATTTTACAAGGCCACCTAGTGTAAAGCAAGCTGGCTGCAACAGTCTCCTGAAGCGGATTTGAAAGACATGGCTCTGAAAGATGTGATTTCTTAAATGCATCCTGGTTTCTGTAGTGTTAGGGTTTTATTATATGGCTTGAATGACCTGGTTAGGTAATCTACAACAGCTGATCAAAATGGTGGAGTCACTTATCTGAACTACAGTGATTCATACTGGTACAGATGTTGCTGACTGCTTTGAGTAAGTGTGCTGCTCTTCTGGGCAAATAGCACCATGGATTTCAGGGCTGGATGGGTGAGGTAATCAACTAAGTTTTGCATTAAAATGGTGTGGGATTTCACCACACTGCTGTGTATGTAATGTTTTAATAATTCTTCAAAATGGCTCATGGAAACCATGGAACCTAGCACTGGCCAGGGAATGTCCTTATTGTTTCATCCCACTGTAAGCACTGCATTCAAGTTATTTTGTCTTCGAGTATCCTTATGAATTTTGGAATAATTTCAAAATCATTATTTTTAATTCTTTGTGTTATTATTATTAAGTGGACTTGTACTATTTATAGTAGCACAGGGCTGTGTCACTGTGGGTAAAAGAAAACATAAACAGTACTGCTACTGCTAGTTATACATTGAATATTTGAAATAAGTGCAGGAAGTTTGCCTCATGTTTTGTTCCATGTAGCAGATTCAAGTAGATAAGGGAGTTTTTACTTTTAAGGTTATGTAGCACTGGTGTAAGTGGGCACAAAAAGTACTGTTGTTAATGGCTGTATTTGGGCTTAGATTTAGTATAAATCTAGTCTGCTTGGTAGGTTCCCTGTGCATTGGAGGATGCTTCATTTTTTTAAATTGCAGCTTGTCCTGTTCACATCTCTGTGATCCCATTAGTGCAGGGCCAATGCAGGGCATTTGTATCACATGCCGCAGCACATGAAAGTGCAAGCAGACTTGCTATTCCTTTGTTGTCAGTTCTTGAAATCAGCATAGGTGCAAATGAGTTTGATTTTCTTGACACAAAGCTAAACTCGAGCTTGGAATTGGGGGTGCTGGGGAAGACAAAGCAGATGTAGCCATGTGGAGATGGTCTTTCTGGGCTAGCAAATAAGCCCTTCTGCACCCAGGCATGGTCTTGATATGGGACGTTTGCATATGTTTAGATCCTTCTAAGAACTGAGGTTTTGATTTTTTTTCATCCCCTCCATTTTGGATGAAAGTAAAATTTTGAAGTCTGTTGTGTTTTCCAGAATGGACAGGTATGTTTCCTACTGAGTTCCAAAGATCTGTGTCTGAACAGCGATACCTATTTCATCCTTGAAGACCTTTAGAAATTTAATGAGCTTATCCTAACTGTGGATGGTTTGGGATGACCAAAAAAAAATTGTCACGTTGATTACATTTGATTTTTATTGTTTGCAGGGGAATGTGACATTTTCTTGCTCAGAACCACAAATTGTTCCTATCACCTTTATCAGCACCAATCGAAGCTACTTGCTACTGCCCGGCACTCCTCAAATTGATGGTTTGTCAGTCAGCTTCCAGTTTCGAACATGGAATAAAGATGGCTTACTTCTGTTCACGGAGTTGTCTGAAAATTCGGGACCTCTCTTGGTTTATCTTCGGGGTGGGAGACTGACTCTACTTATACAGAAAGAGGCAGAGAGCCCAGTAGAAATCAGCGAAGGTACTTAATTTTTGTTTACCCTCACCTGTGTCTCTTTACAATGCAAAGGTCCAACCCCACAGGGTGAAAGAGTAGTGGAATAAAGAAGCCCCCAATCTTCCTTTCTCTCTTCAAATTTTCTCTTTGCTCTCCGTATTTAGAACCACTCTGTGTGGTTTGAGGTAGGTCTAAACATGGAAGGTTGATATACCAAGATCCCCAGACTCAATCTACCTGACAATTAGCTCAGCCTCTGTGTCCTTAAACAGTCATGCTAAATTTTCTGTGACTGTCAAGTCACATGAAGACCTTCCTGTTTCCTACCCTCCAACTGTGCAGAAACCGGCTGGGAGGCAGCTCAGCTGCTGCATCATTCCCCAGCACAAGTCAGGGCAACCTCAGAGCTGAATTTCTTCCTCTGACTGTAGCTTTATACTCTCCCTTTATGCTACACTCAGAAGAGAGACTGACCATGGACTTCCTGTCCTCACACTCCCTCATTGGCCTCCTTAGCTAGTTGTGCAGCTGCTGGGATGCAAGAGGGTGGAATGGGGTTGTCTGTCTGACTTGAAATTCAGGGGAAATTGCTTGTAAACACTTTACCAGAACAGCTACATATTGGCTTCCAGAGACAACAGGGGAACAATTTTAGACTGCACAGCAGAGGCAGGACCAGAGTGGTCCATCTGCCATCCCTGTGTGACCTATATATAAGCCATGCTGGCATCCCAAACAGAAATGTTCTTAGCCCAGGGTTTCCCTTGCCTCAGCCATACTGAGTGGGAAACTGGAAAATTAATTTTCTGTGTAGGTTTAATACCCAGTTTCCAAAGACGGATGAGTAATAGACTGATGGAACTCAGCTGGAACTAAATAATAATAATAGTGTTTTCTTTAAAAGAGCAGCTGTTTAAAAATATGTAATATTAAAATATTCCAGTACAGACTAAAAGAGGACAGATGTGTCTATTGAAAGAAGCAGAGATAAAATCTGACAAAGCTGTCAAAGCAGAGCTGTTCTGTATACATGTTTCTTTCCCCTTTATGATAGAAAATGAGGCAGCCCCGCATCTATTCTTATCATGTAGATTGGTACAGCCTTAGCTTGCTGCGATTGAACACTGAAAACGGAGTTTCCAGCCTTTATTGCAGTCCTAATTAAATTGTTGACAAAGCTGAGACAATGTCAATATTTGGTTGGGTGTATTTGCTTTTATGTAGTTCCGAAATCATGAACCCTGAGTCCAGCCTTTGGTGCTATCCAAAACATTGCTAAACTGCCTACTTCCACATGGAAAATATGCAGAAATTGCAAGTGCCTTGTTCTGCAGATGTCAGGTACTCACAATAAACTCATGCTTGCTCAAGAATGGACCCATTTTTGCCCCAAATGGGACCCATTTTGTTTTGACATATTTTCAAACTTTGACAAGATATTTCGCTTCAAAATGGACTTGTTCTAGTTGAAAAATCATCCACTTTTGCTGGGAAACCAGCCTCTTATTCTATGGAAATTGTGCATGTGTTAACAGCCATTACTGTGGAAATTGTCTCATTTTCAAATTTGTAATGAAATGGCTTTTCATACATGTAACACCCCTAATTTTTTTGTTTTGTTTTGAACTGTTCTCACACCCCTCACTAAGTGCTCGTTTGTTTCTTCTGCAAGCCACATTAACAAAACCTGTTCTATTAGGGAGAGGAGCAAATAGGAGTTGTATGTGCCTGTTTTCAGTGACTCCAGCCTGATGATAGCATATTATGAGCTGTAATTAGGTTACTTTTGATCTGCACCACTGTGTGTGAGCTCAGAAGCTTGCCCAGCGATTTTCACGGCTGTGGGAATAGAGGCTTCTTTGTAGCCACATGGTGCTATTTCAAGAGCCCTGAGATGCAATACAGATTTTCAGAAAAGGGAACAGAGAGGTTATTTCCTGCTTTACGCAAGTGTCTAGAGGAGAAAGAGGCTACCTATCACCTTCATGTATTCCTGGTCAGAGCAAGAATCCTAGCTCTCACAAGATGCGTGTTGAAATCCAATATGGAAAGGCTTTGGCACATCCATCAGTAAAACTGTGCGCTAGCTTAGTGCTGAAGGGTTCTAAGAAACACAAATCCTGCTGGTACCTACTGGAGATTGTTAGGCAGTTTCATACTGAAACCTGAGAACAGGATATGACCGTATCACTGAATGCAATCTCAGGCATGTATTTAGTACCAGCAGCTCAACAGAAATCTTCTCTGCATACTCCTATGAGCTGTAAGCATTTCCCAGCAGACTGCAGATAGACATAAACAGCTGTAAAATGCTAGAAAGGTGAAGAACCTGGCTGGCTTGATGAGTGGCCGCAGTATCAGAAGCAGATTAGATTAAAATATGAGATGACCTGCTTAAATACTCTCAAAAGCCTTCCCTTTCCTGGGCCTTTTCTTCTATGCCAGTTTGTTTCCAGAGGTAATGAGTTCTTTTCAGCTGCCAGTTCTCCTTTTTTTGGGGGGTCAGCTGCAAGTTTGTGGACACAAGTTGGAAGCAAAAGGGGGTTTGAAGAACAGTTGTCTTCTGCATCTCTTTTTTCATTCCTCATGCTTGTTTTTTGCCAGGCACCAATCTCCATGATGGGCTTTGGCATTCTGTTAACATCAATGCCAGAAGACATCGCATTACCCTGACACTGGATAACAATGCTGCCACTGCTAGCCATGCAACCACTGTCTCAAGGATCTACTCTGGGAACAGCTACTACTTTGGAGGTAGGTTGTTTCAGACAGATTCAGGACAGGGTTTCATGATGCAGATCTTCAGGTGCTCACCATTGAGGTCTCCCCAGGTGCAGAAAATGTTGTAACAACTGATGGTAGATCCCCGGCTGAGCTGCAGTGCAAACAGCACTGTGGGAAGATCAAAGAGTCTTGGTCAACCCTGACAGAGAGAGACTGAGCAGGACTGCTAACACAGCTGTAAAAATGGACTACGGGTAGTGGGTACCTACAAAGAGCTGGCAAAACCAGCAAAAGCTGTACAACTGTATTAGCTACGAGTGAGTTCTTTTTTCTAGTTAAAAGGCCTGAGAACTATTATTAATATTCCTGTAGATATCACTGTCTTGATCGGGCTCAGTGACTTTAGACTTCAGATCTTAATAGACATATGGCTCAGATCTATAAAGGTATTTATGTACTGTGCTCTCATGGAAATGAGATTGGCTCATGGATTGGCTAAATTTTAAAAATGGAAAGGAAGATCTTGAAAAATACTATCTTCTGCTTTTAAGAGTGCAAGCATTAATTTAGATAAAGGGAGTGTCATCAACTGTCTTTTTAGCTAACATATTTTTGTGTAGTGCTTACCGTAGTGAATCTCTGATCTCGATGAATCCTTTGGATACAGCACGAAGTGAGGATGCACAGGAGGCTTTGGATCTCAGAGCTAGCCAAATCCTGAGAAAGCTCAGATACAAATAGCTTTCTTGCTTGCTGTCCACAGGGTTTCATCTTTTAACTCTGTGCATCTCCTCAGCAGCAGAACTTAACCCATATTGGTTTTACAATTTGCACAGATTCTTTTATGGGAATCAGTTGCTATCAACTGCGTACTTTAAAGAAGATGGAAAAAACTCACATTTTGATTTTGCTTAGCAGATGTGAAAAAACCTCATACTCTGATATTTCTAGTGGCTGCTCTCTTTCTCTACCTCTTTTTTTTGGCTCACTGAAGGATTTATAACACAGAAGGTTGTGTAGCACAAGGAAGGAGAAAGTTGTGTAGCACAAACAATTAAAACACTTGGAATAATGAGACACTGAGTTCTTGCATCAGGAAATCCCAGCAGAAATAGATGAACATTCCAATATTATTCTCTGCCTCTTCTCTTTTCTCCCACAGGGTGCCCTGACAATTTCACTGATTCTCAATGTATAAATCCCATTACTGCTTTTCAAGGCTGTATGAGGCTCATCTTTATTGATAACCAGCCCAAGGACCTCATTTTAGTTCAGCAAGGCTCCCTGGGGAATTTTAGTGATTTACACATTGATCTGT
This sequence comes from Buceros rhinoceros silvestris, assembly GCF_000710305.1. Lineage (NCBI taxonomy): Eukaryota > Metazoa > Chordata > Aves > Bucerotiformes > Bucerotidae > Buceros > Buceros rhinoceros. Next base: position 25,599 of record NW_010418311.1, on the reverse strand, counting down.
GTGGCATCAAAGACAGGTAATTATTGTTTCTTCTTTCTTGTATTTGTTATTTTTTTCATCCTAGTGGTTTATAAATACAGGTCGTGTTAAGTGAAAATTCTAATCTGCCAACATTATGGATATTAGGCATAATAGAGCTACTAATAGAAAATATTACAGCAAAGATAGGAGGACTGGAGGGGAAATGGTTTCAATTACATGAGGCTCTCTTCACATTGACTTGTAGGAAATAAAGTATGCAAATTCAATCAAACTAGAGATTGGTGAAAGGATTAAATTTTATGCATAAACAACATTTGATTACTTTGAAGTTTTAGAGGGAAATGAAAGAGAAGGAAAAATTATTTGATTCATCAGAATGTGTCATCCCCTTAATATATTAGCTGGTTTTACTTAAGCAGATAATTCACAAATTTCCTTGTTAGCCATTACAGCACAGCATGTTTATTGTGAAGATATGGTACACCTCACACAACATACTGCCCATGAAATGTCTGTTTCTACCAGAGACACATTTCAGTTTAAATTCTGATGTGAGTTCCTCCTAAGCTGAAAGCTGACAGGGAACCCAGATATTATCATAAAGAGTGGAGAGAAAATAAGCAACCAATTTTTTCTGAAGTATTTCATAATTTCTCCATTGCTTCCTACGGGTTTTTAGTGTCTAAATATTTCTAAATTATTTCTGCAAATGTGTACTTTGAAGTTAGTACGTGGAATAATATACTCTGATTTTGGTTTGTTTTTTTTTTCTAATATAGCTAAGTTCTGAAAAATGGAAATGGAACTGCTGAAAATTTCACATGCTTCAGATAGTTAAGGAAGTAGTAAGGATCTTTTGGAAATACGTTAGGAAATTAAGCATTTAGTGTAATTTTTGCAGGCATCACTTAGAGAAGTGGAGCTGAAGGCTTTCTCCATTACTGCTTACTGTAGACGAAATTGATAAGATACGGATGATTTAACAAAAGGAAGTAAAATGTAAACTCTCCTGAGAATTAAGAAAAAGAAAGTATTTTGCTGGGTTGGTTTTTTTTATTTGGTTGGTTTTTGGGTTTTTTTTTTTTGATGGGGTTTTTTTGGTGGTTTTTTTTTTTTTTTGAAAAGAAGAGTCTTTAAGACGCAGTGGACTTTTCCAAGGTAACTTGTATATTTGTATGCTGATACGGAAGAGAATTGTTCTGTTACGATACAGAGACACTGTGGGATGACTTCAGTGCCTTCATTGTCACCAAGTTCAGGCTGCTATGTAAATCTGTGGTACTACTGCAACTGTCTTCCTCATCTTCAGGATTTCAGGATCCTAAGGGTGATCATACCATACCATTATTTAGGGCAAGGATGCAAACGTAATAAGAATGGTGGTGCTTTACATAATCATTGCCTTGACTATATCGCTAATGTAAACAAAAGTTATATATGATCGAGTGAAGATTAAAGCACTATCTTCCAATGCAGTTCTCTGGACAGCATTAAATTTATGTGTCTGTACTATGTGATCTAGGAAGCTGTATAGCAGATATGATTTATAGTGGCTATGATCATAGAGTAGATATGATCACAAAACCAAGGTAGATTAAAAAAAAAGGAAAACAAGGATTGGATTTACAATTGGGAAAAGTAATTCTCTTATGATTTGATTTGGTGTGGCAGTAGAGGTGCCCCGAGGGGGAAAAGAGAAGCCTGCCATGTGGGGAGGTGTTGGGCTGAAGCTCAGAAATTCCCCTTGTCAGGGAGGGGTGAGAGCCTCCCTGGTGTCATGTGGATTGCAGCTTTCTCATTCAGTGAGGCACCCATTGCTCTCTCCCTGTCTGGCATCTCCAATAACTGTGCTGAAACTGTTTTATGGGGAAGAAGGAAGGATTTGTTGTTTGTGGTTTTGTTTTTTTTTTTTCCAAATCAGATATTAAAACATTTTACACATCTGGGACACAATCTTGAGAGGTTAAATTTACAGAATTGATTTCAGGGAATTGCAAAAGTTGTGCAAAGATTCACAGGGTAAAGTATTGCTGGTGCAGTACCAAAGTCAAGAGCAGTCATAGCAGCAAGCGACATTTGTAAAGGGGGATGAAATTAGAAAAAAATACATAAGGAAAATACAGACAAGAGGCAAATCCTTTGTGTTATTTTTCCAGCAGAACTGATCCTAATCCAGAGGATCTGAACAAGAGAGTATTCATGAAGTGTGTTCCTCCTAACCGTTTTTGAAAATTTTAGGTTCTGCAAGTCTGTATTGTGGCATAATTGGTTACAACAAACTATAGATGGAAAGGTTTGGGAGAACAGGACATTTGAAATCAAATCTAAAGACTGTATTGCTGTGTGGTCTGCATGGTGTACCCATGAGTATGTTTTCAAATCTTGTTTAGATTGGTTCATTGCACAAGATGTCTGACACTTCCAGTCACTGTAGTTCAGCTAGTCACCATAGTTCAACTAATGCTCTACGGTATCGCAGCAGCTCTGGAGCATAGAAAAGTTGGGGTCTGGCTCCAGGCGTGTGATAACCAGCTGCTCGTTCTTTCTGTATAGGGGCTGTTGAAAGTCTGTAAAAGCATCTTCTCCAAGAAATGTGTTCTCCCCTTTCTTAATTATAAGATTTATTGCTGTGTGCGCTGTAAAGGACGTGGTTTTCGTAATTTTAACGCATGTGGGGATTGTGTAGCTTAATTAACATGTAAATGGGACATTTGTCTTAGTTATCTAAGCAGAAAACCTCTTTTGAGGAATATGCCTCTATTTAGAAAGCAGTTTATTTGTTACAGGCTCGTAGGCCAAACTTGTTCAGACCTGGGCTCTGAAAGCAGTGGTTAGGCAGCTCGCTGCAACTCGTGCCTGCTCTTAAAAAGAGAATAAATGACTGTTTTGAAAGATGATAATCTGGGACTACTCCTGATGGTTTTTGAGATGTTTTTGAGAGATGATCTAGTTGTGTAAGCACATTATGCGCCCCCCCTCCCCACCCTCCGCACACACTGGGATTCCCTCTATAAAGTGGTGAGCCTCCATTAATTTGAATCTAAGGGACTAAGCCTTAATATCTCATCATCTCTCATCTCTAGTATTTGAAGTATATGGGTGCTCAAGTGAACTTGGCATGAATGCCTCCTGTCTCCCTGTATTTGTTATTTCCACCCTTCAGTACCTGTTTCTCAGGAAATAAATGCTGTGTCAATAGCTGAGCTACCAGAGGGTACACTCAAAAAATGGGGATGGCCATAGAAATACACAGTTTTGCCTTCTTTCCATTTGGTGTCTGGGGAGACAGTACTGAGTGAAGATGCTTTCAGAGACACAAGTGAACTTGACTCTGTTGCTGACCCTTGTTTGAGCTGGGGTCTTTTGCTAGAGACCTTCAGAGGCTCCTTGCAGGCTCAATGACTCTTTGAACGAGGCCACGCAGTAGCTGCTCTGGTCCTCACTGAGTGGACAGTTTGGGACGTATCTGTGAGAGCTGGGGTTAGTACGTAACACAGGGAAAACTCTTGTCTGTGCTTTCAGTAGAACGTTAAGATGTTGTATAGTCTGGAGTTAAACACAACAATATGGACTGTCCTGCTCATGGAAGAAGGATGGTTAGCACTATCTTCTGGTTGTTTCTAGCTCTCAACTGCAGTGCCAGCGTCTCTAATGTTTCTATTGCTGCACATCAAGTCGTCTCTGATGTGCCATCCTCTTGTATGTTACCTACACATTGTCCTTAGGTGACACATCCTGTGCAGAAAAAGGCATCCCCAATCTATTCATGTTGGAGCTGTGTCTGCTCCATAAGCCCTGCAGAGTAGTGCTGTATTCCCTTCTTCACCTCCTTCAAGAGAAAGCTGTTCTTGCAAGCTGTTTCCAATGCCTCGTGGAATAGGAAAGTAGAATCTGTAGGAGGAAGCAATTTTCCCTGTGACAATGCATTATCCCCACTGCCTGCCTGCTGTTAATCCACATAAATATTTTTTTTCTTTTGTTCATAGCCTGTGTTTTTGCTGTGGTTGTCTAAATACGCAGATCACTCAATCTTTTCCGAGGATGTTACAAAGTGTGGTGCTTACGCTGCTCCTGTTATGAAGTGTTAGAGGTCATAGCTGCCTGCAATGCATTTATCCTCATTCCAATGAGAGGTAAAGAAAAATGAGACAATATCCTGCTAAGTCATAGAGGTCTGCTCCATATTTAAAAGGATGTGGATTTAATTTTATCCCTCTTTATTGTTGCCTTTTCAGGAGTTCTGCTTGGTTAGGAGTGCAGGTACACATCAGCGGTTGTTTTCTTTACAATGAATTAATAAGTCAGAAAATACATTTTCTTATAGCTTACTGGCATTTCCCTCTATGGCACGATACAGAGCAGAAAGTAACACGGCAGAGATGTCTGGAAGTCATGAAGTCCTTGAATGCAGAGACTTTTTGCTGGGAAGTGAGAGAGTTATCTTTGACTGTCTATGCAGTCTTTTGCAATAGTACATGTGCTATGTTGACTGTCTCTGACCAAAAGCCATCTGGCATAGGCCCAGCCAAATAAATGCAGACTCCCTTTGAATTTATTTTCAGTTCAGAGTGATGTAGATTAAGTTCATGGCTACAGGGACTGTACAACCCTCACTCCTGGCATTTTGCACTGTAAGTGTTTTTTGGAAGGGAAGCATCTTCTGGTGGTGATATATTAAGCTAGAAGCTTCCAGAGGAAAACCTGAGCAGTAAGAAAGTCTAATGAGAACAGGATAATGCTTTGGGTCCTTGGCCCTTAATCTGTAGGAAGGACATCTGTGTCAGGGGATGGAAACGTGGCAAGCTGCATAAAAATTAATTTGCTTCTTATAGTTGCTGCAAGTCAGAAGGGTTTCACTCCCTTTTCATGATCTCCTCTAAGTTTCTAGCTCTAAGTATATGGCTGGGCTCCCTGTCCTTTACCTGCAGATAGCTTGTTAGGGGCTTTACGGATAGAAGATGGAAAGGCTTTCCTAAATACTTCTGGTTTAGAGAAAAAAAATTACCACAACAGGGTGTCTTTTTCCTAATGGTGTCTTCACTTATGTATTTCCGTCCTAGGTATTTCAGTGTTTGTAAAGACTTCTTGAGCCTGTCAAACAGCCTCCTTGGAATGGGTTAGGGGCGCAGTTACAGAAACTTCTCCCTCAGCAGGGTAAGAAATCACAGCTGCACCTAGTGCAGTGGCCAGCTGGGCGGTGTGGCTGGCACAGGCTCTTCTTTCAGTCTTTTTAACACTGATGAAAGGTACAAGGCTGCTGTCCACAGAAATGCCAGTGCTTCCCTTTCCTGGCTAGCATGTAGATGAGGCAGAACAGAGGGTTGAGACTTCTTGTGCCTTCTCAGACTGACAGAGTGATAACAAAAATATTGGTTTCTCTAGTGGTAGCCTGAAGTTTATTCAGTGCTGTGATGGGCCATAAACTCAGCTGCAGATCTCTTCATTCTCTTGTTGGCTTAGAAAAAAAGCATGTCCTGATCTAAGCAGGATTCCTGAGCTGAACCTTGATACCAAAATACTAAGCTCTTAGCAACTACATCCTTTGTTTTGAAATTTGGGTGAGCTGGCAACTCTACAAATCTTGAAATACAAAACTGAGCTAGTGAGCAAAACAGGTGGGCAAATGTGTGATGAGCAGCAGAGGGATGAGAAAACCCTCTTAAGTATACACTGTCCAGGGTTATCACTTGGTTTAGCTGTCCTAGGTTCATTAGTAGTCACACGTCTGAATTTCTGTACTCTATAAACCTATTCAGGACCAGAATTGTTTCTTGAGTGGCCCCGTCTATATGAAAAGACACAAAACAGGCCTAGAAAACATGCCCTGCAGAGAAAGATTGATTAAGTTCTGGTTCTTTAACCCAAAGAGATTGCTGAGGGGAGGCAGCATAACGGTCTTCAGGTGCTAAAGGGCTGCTGCAGTGCAGAAGGAAATAATCATCTTTTCTGACCAGGACGTGTAGGAGAGCAGCCATGGCATACATTGCCAGGGGAGACTGACTGTCGAGTCTCTGTGGCTGAAGGCTTTATACATAGGTTAGCTGAGTCTGTGAGAAATAACAAACGTGGGTATGGGTTTTCCTGCCTTGGGGTGTTAGCATGGACTAAGTTCCCTCCAGCTCTGTGCGATTCTGTTACATTTGCTCAGGTTTCTCCTCCAGCTGGAACATCTGTGTCTTGTTCTTGCTTTAGGGGTTCTGAAATGTCACCAGGAATAACACTGCTTAAGGGAAAAAAACCCAACAAGAACAAAACCACAAAAAAACCCCCCAACCAAACCCCAAAAACAATAAAACAACAAACCACAAAAACCAAACTAAAAACATGTGTTAACTATCTTTCAGGAATTCAGTTCAGGATTTCTCACACCTGTGAAAAAGCTCATTTGGTAGATGTATCTCTCAGACACTCTAAGGCAGTGCTGTGGCAGGGAGCAGGTACCGTGTATCCCATAGGTATGGTTTGGTGGCTTTTTTTTTTTTGAACCTGATATATGTTAAACTTGGAGTGTAAGGGGAAAAGGGAGAATGATCAACACTTTCTACTCATTGACACTTCGCTGATTTGCTTTTGCTTCTAAAAATGCATAATTCATTTTTACAACTGCAGGATGAAGCTCTGTGATTGCAGAATTTATTGCCCTGCTTTTTCTTGGGATTTCTTCTTTGCAAATTCTGTGATGCCTAGAATGATGGTTCAGCTCAGGCTGTGTATTTTCATGTGATGAACAGTAACTTGATTGCCTTCTCTCTGTTACCCTTAGCTCTCTATTTTCAGGAGACCCTGTGACTTCCTGGAGTTGAGGTGTCTGTCCCTCTTTCAGATGTGGTCAAAATGAGGGTGAGAAGTTTGTAAGCTCTTAGGAGGAGGTGGGGACTGAGGCACTGGATAACTATGGGAACATCTTCCCCTTAGTAAAATCATGCTAACAGCTCTGTGTTGATCCCTTCACAACCTCTGTTTCAGTGGCTAAAAGAGGAAACACAAATCCAGCTGAATGTATTCACTGACCTCAACCTTGACCTGACCAGCACTTTCCAAGAAGTACATCCTCTCTGGGCTGCTCAAGGGTGGTGCTGTGTGCAGCTCTGACTAGAAGAGTCTGTCATTCAGGCCTCATCACTGTTTCTAAACTGACACTATTCTTTTGTGTGCCACAAACTGTTTCTACAGGGAGATATTAAATAGGCTGGACTCTTCAGCCTGGAGAAGAGAGAGCCAGGCAGGATTGTGTGATGAGGAGCTGCATGAAAGAGGTGAATAAAAACAACAACAAAAAAAGCTGTTTCCCACAAATTCAAATCTTACACAGCATCAAATCGGATGTTGTTAGATGCTGTAGAGGTCAAATGTAATGGAAAAAAGTCAGTAAGACATGCATGATTCCATAAGCCAGATTGCTGGAAGCTGACGAGTTGTTCAATGGGATGCTCTTAAACTTATTTCATCAGCGTCTTTGCTGTGACATTGTCAGAGTAACGAAATTGAAGGGGAGGCACTGTTGATCTGAAGTGAAATCTGGAGGTAGGTGATAATCTTAGGACTAGGAAGCCCAAGTTCCTTAGTGTTTTAAAAACATCCTTTTCATTGTGGGCAGCTCTTTGTACCTCTGTTGTTCAAAACCAAAATATATTTTATCGTAGCTGTGCTAATCTCAAAATACTTTGGCATCTAACTGTGAATTTTGCCAAGAACTAATACTTTCTGTACTGTGTTTTCTCTTCCTACACGGCAGTGGAATAGTGGGGGTGTGGGTCTGTCTGTGTGTGGGCAAAAAATGGAAGGGTGTAGCCTAGGGGAAATTCAGGCAGCCTCTCATTTAAAAATAAATGAAATGGGTAGGAAAACAAATATGCAGATGCTGAGAATTTGGCCACACTGTTGAGAAGCTCTGGGATTTCCCGTTCAGCAATTGGCTGGAATGCCAGATTTTGGGACTAGAAATACTAGCTTCAGTCCTAAAGCTGAGTTTGTTGTTTACTGTGGTTGGCATCCTACTGAGAGAATAGATGCAGGAATGTGGTCTCAAGAGTTATTACAGCTCAAGAGTTGCCATGGATATTAGGAAAATATGCCAGAAAATCATCAAACCTCAGTCCAGAAACACTGTGGATTTCCAGCCCTTCATCATATGGCACAGATGCTCCCTTTGGGCTGAGCAAGGCTGTCTGCTCTTGCACCAGATGGACCCCTTGGAATACTGCGGCAAGGGCTGTGGTGTTGCCTGCAGCCTGTAGGCATTGGCTGATTAATCTCATCCACTTCTTGCATGCAGTGGGACTGTGTATGCAAAGAGGTACGATATAGTGTGGTTTCCACTACCAGCTCCTCTAAACTCTTTATAGGGAAGTGCTTAGGAAACATTGTAGTTGGGATAGCTTGTGCCAAACAGCTGTTGTAAGGGCAAAGTTATTTCTGTGAGAGGTGTTAAGTCAGAGGAAAGTCTCCTTTGCCCCTCAAGATGGTGCTAGACATACACTTGCTTCCACCAGGCTTTTAAGACACATCCTTAATGATGGTGTTGGTTACATTAATGCTTTTGAACTCCTCAACTCCTATCACAAAGGATGTGGTATTTAAGTTGACTAGAGACAGATAAAACTCAAGGAGGCTGAAATTTCATATGATTCTGCTATTCCTGACAGGGCTGAAATAACTTGAAACTGTTGACTTGTTCGTATCAAAGTTTACCTGGGAGGGCTAAGGCAGATGCAGAAGCACAGTGTTGTACACCCGTCGTTGTATTGTCCTAAGTTCTATATGCCACTTGCGCCTGAGTATCTGATACTAGGTAGTCTTGGGATTAAGAAGGCCATTTAAGTGTTGAACCTGTCATTATTTGTAAGTGAACTATGCGAGTAGTCAGAGCCGCCTTTCCTTTGGGCTCAGATTCGCATGAATGCACAGATAAATGCATGCATCGCTCTCCCTGTCTACAACTGCTAGAGCACTTTAATCTGATTGCTGCAGTTTGTGTTGATTTTGCGCTGATGAAGCTTTGACTGGGTTGTCCTATTTTTACTTGGCTGGCACCCTGCCCTCGCTATAGCAAATACTGACAGTACTTGTCAAGGACAACACTGGGAACTTCAGTTCCCTCAAGTGACCTGGGGGAGGGGGGAAGAAAAAAACCCGAATGATGCATATTGAATCCAGCTTGGCAGATGGGCGGATGACACATCTTGCAGGACATCCTAGGAATTCCAGATACCTGCAATGAGAAAACAAACCTGACCTCAGATATTTTCTTGTGAATCCTGGCAGTGTTTCATCTCTGTGGCATCAGTGGGCAGGCACAAGTACATACTGATATTGCCATCCTTATTAAACCAGGATTCATCTGCATATTCCAATTCTCCTAGCAAATACAAATGGAGAGAGCAGCATGTGGTATACATAATAATCACTGCGATGGGATTGGCGTTATCAGCTCACCTCGTTAGGGAGAAACATACTGAGTTGATTCATGAGTTTGCTGCCCTGGACTACTGGACTTAACGGTGTGCAAAGAGCGTCCTTAATGCCTATCCTTTTAATCCTATCCATGTTTTATCTGTGAAAATTCCTCATAATGTTTGCTAAATAAATTAAAGTATTCTCTTTTCTTGCTAAATAGAGCTGACCCTTAAAATCCTGCTTTATGTCTGTTTTGTTTGTAGATTCCATTAGCTTTTCTTTCAATTTTTACTTGTAAGAAATAGTCATAAATTTTGACATTTTCTTCCTTTTCTTTTAGCACTGAACCTAACATTGGTTCATGTGTTGTACTGTCAAAATGGGCCTTTGGGAAATTAATTACTATTGCAGGTGAAGGGTGTTAGAATAAATCCGATGAAATCACAGACTCTTTTTGCATTTCCCAAATCTCCTCTAAGATTTAATGTACGCCCTGCAGCAGAAGTCAAACTTTATATGGGGTTTTTTCCACCTGAAGTTGGCCATGCAAACGAGAAAATATCCTTGCTAATTATGCCCGGTGAGTTTTAATTTTATTTATTACAGTCCCAGGCTGGGATTGAAAAAGCAAACACTTAATATTCACCCCCACAGAAATACCTGCAGTGCCTTGCAGAAAGAATAAAATGAAAACAAACAAAACAAAACACAAACCCCCCACAATTTGGCATCCATTCTTTTCATTCTTTCTCATAGTCTTATTTTTGTTATTTGGTGTCTTCTCTGCAAAAATGACCATTGTTTTATAGTACAGATTATTTTTCTTTGTGGGAAATCAATCCTCTTACATTTCCCATTGGTTTATACCAACAAGTCAGACATTTGTAGATATGCTCCTTGAATTTGGATGGTGATCAGAGCTCGGACAAATTGAAGATGTAAGAGGGAATATTGCCTGTCCTTTTCAAAAATATTTCTAAGTAGATTTGAATATTGTCCACCTATATCTCCATCATCAGCCAAGACAAAGGATTTAAACTGCACACCTTCAGACACACGAATCTTTTTCTAGAATTTTTCCATTAGAGGCTACCTACATACAGTCCAGGATGTCCTGCCTGGTTCTAAGGATCTGATGATCCAGGTTACAGTTCCGATATCTCATGTCACCTAAAAAATATCTCTTCAGTCCTGTGAGTGACCATTTTCCTCCCTCACCTTTTGTCTCTCTTGCCTTTTAAAAAGTAGTCTCCAGTGGACATATTTACAAATAGTGCAGGGCACACTGAAGCTTCGTGTCTCCCTTCAGTTTCTATTTTAATTAAGGAAATTGTGAAAAGGTTTTGGAAACTGGGGGGAAGAAAGTTTCCCTTTCTCATGCTTGTGTCGGTACTTTGTAAAACACTGACAATTTGCTTTGTGCTTGTGCAGCAAAAATTACAATATAGTTAGAAATGCCTCTTTCTTTGTCATCAAATTGCCCTTACAGATTTTGTCTTTTTACTTTTTCTCTCTCCTAAAAACCAAAGCAAAAACACTGGAAATAATGATGTGGAAGGGGGAAAATCCAAACTGTTTTACGTGGTAGGGAAGGAAAAGGTGAGAAAGGTTTCCTATTGGCTTAGTCCCTTGTACAGATCAATAGAGAGTGGAAGAAATAGTATTAGAAATAGAGGGATACATGATCTTCTGTGAGAGTTGAAGATCCCCTTGGGTCCTTCCCAGCAGTATGCACCTATATTCTCAAATTAGACATGCTAACTAGTGTAATTAAACCAGTGGAGGTAGCTCATTTTGGAGTGCGAATCTGGGAAACTCCCTCAATACCTCCAAAGTTTTGGGGTGGAAGGGCAAGATGTGGAAAAACCAAACGCACCACCAGCCAAAACCTGGGTGTCAGATTTACAGTCCCTGTAGTTCTGAAGATGAACCCCCCCATCTTCTCATATCTATTCTAATCTTTGAACCTAGCTGAATAATGCAGGTAATGCCAGAGCTTCTTTCTCTGATAGCTTAAGGGCTGATTGACAATGAAGTGTAATAAAACCACGTAAAACAATTCACTGCCTTTGGACTGGTATATGAGCTTTGCACTGTCAGATGAGCTCGGTCTGTGGTAGTTATAAAACAAGAATATGTTTGTATAAAGCAAAGCGTCTGTAAAAATAGGCAGTTGTAATGCTACCTCTGAAGATGGAGGAATTTTCTGTCCTTTCTGTGACTTTAATGTGCAGGAAGGGGAATGCTAAGATAATTTGGACAACACCGTGAGTTGGTTTTGCCTGCCCTGCCTCCATTTTAAGGCTTTTTGTTTTCCCTGACTTTGTCTCATACCTGCAAGATCAGCTGTGGAAAACAAAGATTCAGGCCCATGAAGGGCACACTGGTCTGTAGAAATACCGTGTTTCAAAGCAGAATAAAGAGATTCTTCAGATTCATCTGCCACGCTCACATCACCACATCTTTACCGGAGATGAATCATGTTTTTAAGTCTTGCTATTTTCCATATAAGGTTGTTTGTTTATTTTCATGTGAAGCAAGAAAATGGTGCTGAATTCAGGTCTCGTTGACCTGATGCCACTGCAGAGTAACTAAGAGTGGTGCTCATCTGGTCCTTTAAAAAGTGTTAGTAAATGCTGTAAGGGGTGATGAGAGAACTGGTTTGAACAAGGTGAACTCCTTCTTGTAACTGTAAAGACTTGCACTTGGGGGAAGATGCTGAAACTGGAGACAGCTTTTGTCTTTGAACACAGAGCAGAGGGTTTTCCCACAAGTGCTGGAGAGGGGTTTGCCCTCAATGAGACCCTGTGGAGAAAGAAGGCAGTTTGAAGGCTGATAGGGGGCTACTTAAGTGGCTTTTGGAATTCAACGTGAGTATGGAATTGAGTGTCTGGAGGCACTTGAAGAGAGTTCACCCTCGTTGCTATTCCTTTAGGGTCAAAATTCATGGGATGTGCAACCCCGTGGTAAATTAAAGGCCAGCTATGGAGATGCATGTAGGATATAATATCCTGTCCTTGTTTGTTTGATTTTTGCAGATGGCTTTTTTGCTTTTGCTTTGTAAAATGATGAATTCTAAATGGAACAGCTGTCTGTACAGGATGGTTTATTTGTTTCTCTTTTTTCATTTTCAAATTTATTTATATAAAATCCTTTCTGCTGATGCCAAGCCAAACTGTCAGCACATTTACCTCTGTTAAAAATGTAGGAGTTCTAACAACAAAGCAATCAAACCTTAAAAAATTGTCTTTTATCTAAGGCATAGCTAACAGTCTCTTTTCCCTTCGCTGGAGCCAATCCCAGCACAACTTCCTCCCACAGTTCTGCCCCAGCCACGTGCCTGAGGGCAGTTGGCATCAATGTTCAGATCTTCTAAATCTTGGTCTCACAGCGGTAACCGAGTGCAGATTCTGAGAACCAAGGCAGACAACAGTGGAAATAATAAGACATTTTAAAAGTTCAGTCATCAAGTTTTGCAAATATCAGAAAGAAGAAAGCCTAGCTTTTTCACAAAGTATTAAATGACAAAAAATACCTTTTTTTTAATTTTTTTTTTTTTTTAATTCAGTGTGGTAGAGTAAATGATTTCCAGCATGGAAAAGAAAAATTGTATTTGTTTATGTTAGTCTTGTTCTGTTTGTACTCCATGACTTTTCATAACATAATCAATTTAGGGAAGAAAATGTAGATGGCTTAAAAAAGGAAATTCAAGTATGCCACAATATTTTTTTTTTTTTTTAAAGTTGGGTTTCAGTTTTCTGAAGTTGCAAGAGGAAAGAGACGCTGGGAGGTGTGGTGATGAGGAGGGATAGTTTGTTGAGCAAAACAACAAACAGATCTGCAGAGTGTTTAACTCTTTTGCAGCCTGTCTAAATATTTTTTGTATTCTTTCTCCCTTCCTCTCTCTGGTTCTAGTAGCTCTCTTTTCTCCCCTCAGTTAAGGACCTAGCCTGTGGCTATTTTGCCACAGACAGACATCCAGGGGAAAATAAGAGTGGAATGTGCTGCAGTGGTACTTCCTTTTCTAATCCTCTCTGATCTTTATTTGTTTTCTCCTTGATAAGTCCCCAAAGTTGTTACAGATTGTTGATGTAGTAACACTGGTGGATTTCTCTTCAAAACACTGGTCTGGTCTCCCCTTGAACTCGTTTCTTGTATCCAAAATAACCTTTGGCAAAGAATTTTACAGATTTATGCTTGGCAGAGCAGGTCCAAAATTGTTGCAGTTGGCCTCAATCTATTGAGTTTAGTAGAAAGGCACCAGTTTACCGAAGCAAAGTATAGGCTCTTACAGTAACACCATCCATTTCATCAGACATGTATGCCTACTATATGAAGCCATCCCTGTTAATGTTACAATTTGATAATTATATGTGAAATAGCTGCAGCCCATAAATACGAAAACATGGTGAAATAGAACGAATTTGAGATAATATTTAGGCAAATGCTTTCTTCATAGAAAAAATCTAAATGTATTGTGTTTTCTTCTTATGACATTGTTGTGCTTTAGGGACTTAATTGTTAGGGTTAGGTGTATAATGTGTATTGGCAGTCTTAATATTGAGGATGCATGATCCTTTATTTCTTTCTCTCTCTGATAGTTCTCCTTTTTTCCTCTTTATTTAGGAAGAATAGTGATTGGTGCAGTCAGTATGTGTTATGCTGACTATAACAAAATCTGATAGGTGCTTATTGAAAGTACCAGGTTTATTTCCAGTCAAGCGTAACATCAAAAGCATAGAACTCCTTCAGCCTTCCCACTTAAAGGAATTTTGTCATTGTTATTTCTTCATCATTCCTATCAAAGGGCCAAATTTTGCCCTCTAATATCTCTGCAGTTTGTCCTTTGAATTTAAGGAAGCGCACGTTCAGTGTTGGAGGTGAATGTTTCATCTAAGGGCAGCGAATGCTTTTGTGCGCCCTATGCGTGTTGCTCACTTAAATGGCTAAGGTGTGTGTTTTTCAGCTCGACTGAAGGAAGGAAAATTTTATTTGCTTCATGTATATTTTTTTCAATAAGATTCATGCACCATTATATATCCTATAAATTACTTGGAATGTGGAAGATCGGAGTCCCTGGTCCATCACAAACTGTCCTATGCAAATCATTAAGTTTTAAAGTGTCGCCTTTATGATACTTGCAAAAATTGAGTTGATCTGTTTATTTGTTTCAATTGCAAATAGGTCAGGGACTGCCTGCTGCCAATTTTTGTCTTTGAACCCTTCTGTGATACCACTGCAGTTTTTGCTAGAATTGCTTGATTCTACTCGAATGGAAATATTAATTTATACTTCAAAATACATTTATTTAAATTCTTCAACATGAGGATCCAGGACAGTTAACAAATGGAATAATCTGTGATTTATACGTGCCTTGATTAATTTTAATCGTAACTATTTTCTAATTTTGAGTTCTCTGACAGTTAGGATAAATTTTGCTTCTAATGAAGACACAACTGCTCAGTTAGAATGGGATTATGGTAATTACTAGAGTTGCAAAGAAATTTGTTTCATAAGCTCTTAGAAGGGTTAGTTATCTGACCAAAAACAAGATCAATGCAACCGGTGCTAATTAAAGCAAATAGACTAAGGAATAAAAAAGGCTTAATTCTGAATTTATGAATATCATTAAAAGTTTACAAGGCTAGTTCCACTTGCGCTTTGTGCATTGTTGGGGAAAGAAAAAGTGTCTGCATTCGTAAGACAAGAAGAAATGAGAAGTGACCTTCAGCTTTGTAAAGCCTTTGAAAGAAAGCTGTTTTAAGGGAATAAATGTGGGTAAAGCTCTGATACAGGCCTTTGGCAAACCACAAATGACTAGTAATTAGCTCTACTGCATTGGGTTAATTAATAAAAGGTAGCTTGAAATAGGCAGAAAGCATATTTGTCTATTACCCTGATGATGTAAATTATGATAACAACATAGTACTGGGTTTTTTTTACCTCTCCAAAGAACTTTATTAACATCAGATGTTTCTTGTCACCAGCACCCCTGTGATGTGAATATATCTACTGCTGTTGTACAGGTGACATAAATGAATGTTCATTACTAATAGCAGGTAGAAGTAAAAGCATTATGCTGAGGGAAGAGTAGGCATAACCAAAGAACAAATATGAGCATATCTGCTCCTACAGGCAAAATTCATATATATCACCATAGAGCTGTTGAACCACTGTTCATCTCCTGCAGCTTCTGGGAGAGTTGCTGGTTTGAGGGAGCTGGCACGGTCCTGCAGACCATAGCTGGGTGCAGAGCATGCATCAGCCAATCCTGTTTGTGCCATTTTGCTTTCTTCAGCATCAGCCCAAAGAATCTAAATCTCTCTTCACCGTCACCTAGAGCAGATGTAATGGCAGAGAGGCTGGCTGGGCAGTCACTGTACCAGCAGGGTGTTAGACTCTGTTAGATGATTTCCCAGCATGTCATTAAATGCCAAAATCTCATCGCTTCTAAGGGTTCCTGCCTTGTAAACCAAAAGTTTTGGCCATCCCTTTTGTTTCTTTCTTGTTTTAGAAACAAGGTGTTCTCTGCAGTACTGAAAAAAGCTTCCTTGTGAGCTGGAAACCCAGACGTGCTTTTCCCATTCTCTTTCCTCATTTTGTATTTGAGCCCAATGATTAATAGAAGCCATAACCATGATTTTTATGAGACCAATATATCTTATAATTGTTTTAAAAGATGTTACAGATAGTTATAAATAACACCCTTTCTTCTTTAATTTCTTATGTCTCTAATATTTGAATAATAAATAATTTCCCTAATAATTAACACAAATTATTATTTCTTATTAACATTTTTATACAGTCTTCATAATTTTATGTACAATGGTTTAAATAGTGATCAGGTAGACCTAACTTTTAGAACAAATCTCAGGCTCACACTTACACAGATGAGTATATGTATGTATGCACTTAGTTGCATGTATCATATTGATGATGAGAGTTTAGTCTGATAGGCCTCTGTGCATGAACAGATTTCTTTAGATTGTCAGTGTCTGGCAGCTCTAACCAGCCTTGGACTCTGAAGTTGTTGAATGCTTGGCTGGTGGAGCTTGGGAATCTGGTGAAGACAATGGCTGTTAGTGACATACAAGTTTTCTGCTTGTATAAATTAAATGTGTTCTAGTTGTGAAGATTCTAGAAGAAACAGACTGAAAGCCACAGTTAAAGGCAGTATGCACAATGAAGTACAAACAAAATTTCCTAAGGATGAGATTAACGACAGTAAAACAATCTTTTCAGCTAGTACAAATCTAGGTAGCCTCAGTTACTTCATCACTAACAGCACTAAAAGATCTGGTCATAAAAAGGGTTTTGAAGCTCAATTTATGGCAAAGCAAACCCTAATGGTGTGCTGGCAAGTGTGAGATAAATTGATTGCCTGTTTTCTATCCACCCACCCATCACAATTTAATCAGTGTATAAACAAATTACTTTTCAAAAGTCAAACATACAGCGTAGAAGAGATTATCTAATATACAGTAAGGGGAAAAAGAGAAAAGGAAAGAAAAGGCAAACAAGGGACCAGTCTGTGTTTCCATTTAAGCTGGTGTAACTCCATTGCACTGCCTGCATTTACACCCGTGCCGTTCAGATCAGCATTCACTTCTTGTCCTGGAGACTGACTTCATTTCCCACAGCTTTTGTTTCTGTTCACTCCCCAAGCTGCATGCTGTTGTGTCTCTCTCCTCTTTTAATCGTTTGCTTCACGATAATACTTTAGAGGCATACCAACCAAAATGAGGGAAAGGAGGAGAGTACAGAACTTGTAATTGAAGCACATGTTTTCCCTCTCACTTCTGAGATTTTCATGCTGTTTCTGTTACCACAGATGTAGCTTGGCCTAATTTTGATAACAGTGATGCCTGTTTAATCAGAGAACAGGGTATTCTTCTTTGAAACAAGATTTCAATAGCATTTTCACCTGTTACTTTTCCTTGTCTGTGCTCGGAAGGTTTGTGACACTTTAATTGCTGACAAGTGGAGGACAAGTGGAATGTTTTTATTGAGAGAGATCTTTACTTACTTGCTCGATACATTAAACGTTGTCTTTAGTGCTTTTATTTGAAGTGAATCGCAGATCAGAAGAATAAGTAATTCTTTCAGGTACCATACGGTAATTCAGACCTAGGAAGCTCTTGCCTGAATGAGGAGTTGAGACAGTTTTATAATTATTTTTTCCAGCACATTATTTTTACAGAATTTTTTATAATTGATTAATTTTTTTTTTCTTTTAAACTGTTTCCAATTAGATGTTTACCCAACTACTGTGAACACGGAGGAAAATGCTCTCAGTCCTGGACCACCTTTTTCTGCGATTGTAATGCTACAGGCTACATGGGAGCTACCTGTCATAACTGTAAGTAAACCCACATGTACACTGTTTTCTATGACCGCTGGTAAACTAGAGAGGAACTTTGTGAGAGGTTGTAGAATGTAACATGTCCTGACATGGTTTGAACAGGTTAAGCATTGGGCTCGGAATGCACAGGAATCCATTCACAAATATGCATGTTTCTTGACAATTATTTTTAACAAAACCAAACCACTAATTTTGACTAATTTTCCTCATTTTTTTTCCTCATATTATAAATTGATTTGGAGAATCTTTAATTAATTTATGTTACTTACACATTGTAGACACATTGAAAATTAGCCATTTAGTTGAATTTAGCTGGGCTGAACTGGGTGATTTTAATCTGTGTTTGGGGCTGTGTGTCAATTTTAGCACTTTGTTCTTAGATTATCTGAAAGTTCATGTTGCAAAAGTCAGTTTTCTACAGTTTATGATTTCGGAATTTTGCTGAGCTATTGTTTGGGCTGCTGCTTTTAGCAAGGGTTCAGGATCTGAAACAGTGGGAGTACATGAAGCATTCAGCTACTGAAATCCACTGCAAAAGTAAAATTAAGGTGTTTTAAAATTTGATTGGTTGGTTGTTTTTTAAGAAAAGGTATCAATCAGCAGAAGCACAGCATGCTGGGAATTCTAATACAAAATAGAGAGCAAGGGGAAGCCAGAATGAAACCTGTTCACACAGCTGACTAAAAAGGGAAACCGTTAGAAAATGAAGGTTACTTCCTGTTCTATCGCCAGAAATAAAGACAAAAAAAGAGTAAGAATAAAAATTCCAGGAATACAACTATAGCCGCTCCTGGTGTTTGATAAGTGCTTGGACTGCAGGTGATAGGAGATTATTAAAAGATGCATTTTTTCATCTGTTAAGCTAAAAAGCAGAAGAGAAGGTACATAGTGGTTTGAAGCTGAGAATACTGGCAATCCTACTGTATTTCTGGAGACTCTAATGATTTGCTAATTAACAGCAAAATCATTTGTGGTGTGGGGTCTGCAGCTCACAGGAGAGGCTGTTGAAAGATCTGTTCACAGATTTTTCACCTGAGCTCTACTTTGTGTCACCGGTTTAGCCAAGGTTCAGGTGACGGTAGTACCTTCCCTATCCCACCAGAGATAGGGGAAGGGAGAAAAAGAATTAGTGAGACCTCTAATATACTTTTTGGAAAACAGAAACAAACTTTAATAACACTACAAACCAATATATATATGATACGAAGGCAAACCAGTGAGATATTGGGGGTTTTTAGGAAATGGAAAGGCGAGGGTTAACACCGTGGCAGCAGGGCAAAGATGGCGACAGCCACGTGGCGCAGGGAAAGGGAACCGCGGCAAGGACCCAACACCGCGGCACCACCTGGGGGG
>NW_010418311.1:0-6004 GCF_000710305.1 Buceros rhinoceros silvestris | reverse complement strand
TTGGTCAGTTTACCACAAAGCTTCCAAAATGGGAAGTTTTGGCTAACCCAGAACAGTAAGCTAAAGGTTTGGTGCCAGAAATCATGACAAGCCAGATGAAGGATGGGAAGGAAAACGTGGAGTTTAGTGTTTTGAAAAAGAGGGTTTACTTTTTTCCAATTTTTTGTCATTCCTAAAGGCATCGTCCCTCTTCAAAAACTCCAGAACCAACCCAGAGTACATGTAGTGATTGAGGCCATTAGAGAGTATTTACACCAACTGATGGTTGGTGCAAAAGCAGATGGCCAAATCCACTGGTGAGAAGTGAGAGGCTCTGTGGGGAAGGAGGAAGCCTGTTGTAGTTGATTGTCAAAGGCGATTAGGGATACTAACCTCTAGGCTACAACTGTTGTGCCATGTTAGCTCAGGGCCTAAAGCTCACTATGACTGTGCCAGCTCAGTGTGGCTTGTGTCCTAAGGAGACCATCTCATTCCTGCAGAGTACTGGTCCATGATTCGTTTTGCCCATAGACCTTTGCATGGAGCTAGTGAAACCTCTCACTTCTATGAGTTAATGTCTGTGCTCTCAAAGGCACATACATAGCCGCAGTTGTTTAACTATTCTGAAAAGTTTCTCAGGAGGATCGTCTGTTATGACTTCCCAGCTGATCAGGCTGCACGCACATGTGATGCACAGCTATTCTGCTGCTCAGCTTGCTTACAACCGTATTATCAACAGCTAATTTGATTCCGGTTAGATTGTAGAGCCAGCTGCCCTGTAAGCCAAGCGACACTGATAAACAGCAACATTAGTCCGGAGAAATGCATTTTGTGTTTGAAACGTGCAATGAAATCGTTTCAAAGCCGGTGGGCAAATGCAGACTGTTGATAAGGAACCTGCAGAACAAGAGACGTTATCATGTTCAGTTGATAGAGTTTGACGTACAGGAGTACCTTGCAGCAGGTGAATGAAAACCGCGGATCTGATCACAGCGTAACTGCACAATACCCTCAGTGCACAGGCAACTCTTCCAATCGTGTACCTCAGTGCAGTCCTATCAAAGCAAAACATCTAATTTCTGGAGGTTTGAAACATAATCTCAACAGATTCTGATTTTTACAAGAACACAGAGGCTGGCAGGCCTGAAATTGAACTCGTACTACTTTGGAGAGGTTATTTCTTTTATTACTGCCCTTCAGACCCAAGTCCATGCAGCAGCAGTGGAAAGATTTAACTGGCAATCAGCTGCAAGTCAAACATAGTGTGAATAGTTTCATTGTCAGCTGGATTTTTCTGTCTGAGTTACATCAGTGTGGGTTTTGTCTCTTTTTGGTATAATATTTTTAAGGGGCAGGTGCTGCTGGCTGAACAATGTAAAAAGACCCGTTCATTACTGTGCTTTCAGGAAGAATGGTATGACCTGCATCTGCAAACCAGAATTAACTGATTTATGTTTTACCATCTCAGACTGGGAGACCTTACCATTTTAAGAACTAAGATCTGAAGATACATTGTCCCTATCTTACTGTCATCATCTGTAAACTGTTGAAAAACATTAAGTGATTGATACCTAAGCAGTCTTACCGCTTTCTTCCAAAAATTTATGGACCTCATTGGATCCCTCTATCTTTGCTCCAAAGAGTTTGCAGTTAAGCTTCTGAGGGGAAAAAACACTCTGGCACAGGTGATGGAGTGCCAGAAAGTCTTCATCAGCATCATAGGTGGCAGTTTCAGTCTGCCAGGTACATAATTATAGCTAGGCTTTCTTGTACGTAAAAAGTCACAAGGTAGAGATTAAAAAGAGGAAGAAATTGAGTGCTTGGAGGCATGAAGGAGTGACATGAGTGAAAGCAATAATGTGCTTGTTTGAAAAATGTAAGGCTATGACCAGAGGAATTTGACATTTTTGACAAGGCAAGTGAGTCATGACAGGTAGGTAGGTTGGAACTATGCCATGAAATGCAAAGATAAGTAGTTTGTGTTTGATGCCACGGAGGGCAAGAAGACAATGATAGGGCAGAACAGTAAGCTGATTGGAGTCACAGTGGGGACAATGTTTGCATGACCATGTCAGATATGTGGGACAAGATTGTGTCTGTCATGACTGAAAAATGGGTATAGTTTAAATTCAAGATGTGTGGATGAAAGAGAAGTGCACATCTCAAGATACGTATAAAGAACCAGTTTGGTCTAGAAGTGGCTTTTAATAGAACCTTCCAAGTAGCAGTCAATAATTAGCAAACCTCAGGTATCGTCCTGACCCTTTGATCTCACTCAAAATCCCTTCTGATCTTGAAAGCTCCTAAAGTGCCACAGAAGGTGTGGCAGTCTGCCTGATCCAGATCGTGGTCCACCGCTCAAAGTGGGTAGGATCACATCCCATTAAATAGCTATTCAGTGGCAGACAAGATTCACCCTGAAGTCTCATCTGGTCCTGCTTTCGTTCTCCTTCTCTTCACTGAACTTTGATGTAAATACAAGTAAAATAGTCTTAAATGCCGTTGGTGTTTTCTGGGTTTCAGTAACATATGGCAAAAGTCTGAATGTCTTCTCAACAGTTGTTTCTTTCTTGCAAAGCTTATTGCCTGATGCCTAAGTCCATTTCTCTGTTTAGTAATGGCTAATCCTCCTTCACAAGCTGCGTATGTGTAATAGTATATATACTTTCCAAGCATTTTTTAAATTTTTTGGCTGTTTTTTGTTTTGGTGGGTTCTTTTAATCCCAGTGGGGAAAGAGGATTTGGCTTTGCCTCTTGTATCATTCCAGCTTCCAGTGCAATTCACGTTTTCTTGCTGGCTAGTCACAGCACTAGTTAACAATTGTGTTTTCATGCCTGTACTATCTGTGGCTGTGAAACTCCAAAGCATGTGCTAGTGCCTTGCTGTCACAAATACATGTAGACATGCAATTTGATGGGAAATGCAGAACTTGGGCTGACTGTCCTCAGCTACCCATTTCACTGCCGACAGTTTGGGGAAACTTGGAGTTATGGAATAATCCTATAGGATATTAAACTAACAGCTGAGTTACATTTGCTCAGGTATGAGTTTTGTTGTCCCTTAGTTTCTGCACGTCTGTGGGGAATAAGATCCAGTTTGCAGGTATATTAGAAGGCGTGTGATGTATATCGTCTACTAAAATGGTATGGGTTCTTTCTTTAAAACTACTATTTGTTTACTGCCACTTGAGCTGATCTGTAGTGAAGACAGTGCTTTGAGGATACAATCTTATTTCGAGTCCATAAAATGCATGGGTTTGCTTTTTGGTTTATCTTTTAAATGTACTTCACTTGCATTTAAATAGGTTGAAAGATTAGCTCAGCTGAAGCCTTTTTAATGACAGATACTTTCTTTATTTCTACAGTGTGGTGGGTAACTTACTGATCGTTCAGGTATTGGAGTAGCCTGATATAATCCACATAGATAAGATACAATCCTTTATGTAATCACATGTGTGAACCATAGCAAAATAGGTAATAATGTAATGTTTGTTTTCTGTTTTCTTCCTTTCGATAGAAACACTGATGTTAGTACACAGCTTGGGAAAAAGGCCTGGGTAGGATTCAGCTCATCTATTTTTTTGCTGTTTGACACCGTGACATCTAATCCAAGATAGTAGTCTGCTCTCTCTCTCTACATATATATAACAAAGTATGAGCTATTTCAAGGACTCGTCTAATCTCCCTGTGAGACAAGTGTCTGTGGTAGGGTTATGGACCATCTCTGAAACATGCCAGAGTCTGTCATCAATAGAGGAAGGCTATCTTAGCTTAGATATACAGTAGACAGCTGAATCTAGATCAGAATTATAGGCGGGGGGAGAGGGAGAGAGAGAAACAGCAGGGAAGGAATATGTGTATATATGTACATAATATTTTTAATTGAAAGGTCATAGTTCAAAACCTGCATGGTCATTTCTCTCATACTATTAATTCTCCTTGGAATTATCATGTGATAGTAAAAGCAGTAGACCTGTGTAAAATAGCCGGAAGATATAGAATGTTATAACTTTATTGCAAGGTAATGATTAGTAATCTTCTCTTTATATGAATTATGTTAATCCCTTAGCCTCATCTTCCCTTCTATATTTTTATTATTTTAATGCATGATATTTTTTGGATGGCCTTTAGTCTTAGGTGTATTTTTTTTTATTCTGAAGAGTTATGAACATTGATATAAAAGATTATAAGAAATATAAAATAATGGGTTTAGTCTTCATTATCTGGGCGTGTCAACATGTCCCAAAGCTTTGCAGAGTGATAATTAACAGAACGTAATTTAATTTTGGATATTTGCTTTGGTTTATGATCTATCTTGCACATAGAAGAATGACTCTTATTGGCCTAGGTAATTGCTGGAGGAACGATCCATCCGATAAGGGGAATGACATATAGTTGATACGACGTAAACTTAACTTCAGGCTTTGAAAATGTATTTTTTTAGTATTAATATGCTTACTGCATATATCATTTTTGACTGTAAAGCTTAATACAGCTTCAGCCACATCATTAGCAGTACTAGAGCTTCGTTGTAAAGCAGCATCCATGGATTTGGTAACTCTCCTGTGTTCCAAGGTAGGGAGGTGCGTGTACAGTTTTCTGGCTGGTCAGATGAAATTCAGAGAGTTTCAATCTATCAGATGTCTAATGGTGAGTCTGGTCATGTAATTTGCATGTCCTGAGTAGCCAGTTTTCCTGTCTGAGATTCATGAAATAGTTTTTTTTCTGTGTGTATTTGAACACGTTGGTGTTCTTTGACTAAACATAATATGTTTAATATTCATATCAAGCCTTCAGTACTTTACATGGTGTTCCTGCATATTTTTGTTCACCCGTGCTTCTGGCATATGAATTTTCATTGTTTATTTTGTAATAAATTTCTGCCTTATTAATGCTTTCTTTTCAGTTTGTATATCTGTAAATTGTACATCTGCATTTCTCAGTGGTGTTAATTTAAAAAATATTTTTACCTTTGCATGACATTTCCTTATAATAACCCAGCGAATATTCCACTTTGGGACTTTACTGCAGAACAGAGTATGAGAGGGACTAACAATCCCTTCTGAAGACTTTTGCCACAGGGATTCTGGTACTTCCAAGTGCAAGGCTGAAATATCATGCTTTGCACGGTGTCCCTCAAGTCTTTGATTTCTCCTTTCCTTCCAACATTCCTCTTGGTGTAGGTCTCCCTGGCTGCTTTCCTGCAACATCAGGACTTGCAGGTCACCCTGCACCAGCACCAGGCAGGGGCCGCTGGGATACATGACTGTACAGATGCCTTCAAATCTCAGCAGGGAAGCGACAGGGGAGGACGGGTTGACATGAACCTTTTGTACCTCAGCCAGGGTAGCCTTGGCTTGAATTGTAGGAAATTGTCCAATCCCCAAGTGTAATGGAAGGATGCCCTCCTTCCTGAACATCCGTTTAGATGACATTGAGGAAAAAGTAATTTTAAAGCTATCTATGGAAATAACACTTTCTTTATCAGATGAGTAAATACATATTTTAAAAAGGAAAAATAAGCCATCTGTCATTCAGGCACATCACAGTGGAGGCTGCATTAGTTTGTCAACAGCAGAGCTGTCAAAATCCAGTTTTCAAGAGTACAGATTTCATTTTCTGGCACCACAATTGTATTTGACGGGTGAGAATGATGATCATTCCCAGAGTTCATTGCCTGTACTAATCCCTCTGCTGTTGGAATGAGAAGAAACTGCCCATTGCATGTGGCTTTATTTGCTATTTAGAACAATCCTTGAGTTCGTTTGCACAACTCTGTCAAGTCTGAGGGTGAAACAGTCATTTCCAATCTGCCTCCAGGAGCTCTGAGCATTTTGGTGAGAATGTTTGATTTGATCTATGTTGGCCTTTGTGGGTATCGGTTTGTCCAAAGTCAGTTCAGGGATGGTTGCAGATCCAAACTGAATCCCTAGGTCTTATTGGCCTTTCCAGTCCAACCAGTACATAAGTTTTCACCTCAGAAAACAATAATAATAATAGTAATAATAATTTTTAAAATAGATAT
>NW_010418310.1:4447-14179 GCF_000710305.1 Buceros rhinoceros silvestris | reverse complement strand
AAATACACACTGTACCTCTTTATCACCAGGAAAGGATCGCTAAATATATGTCAACTGAAATTACTTTAGAAAGAGCCTCAGTACTCGACTGCCCACCTGCTTCTCTGTGACAGCTGCCCAGACTCTGTAAAACACACCAGATGAAAGGCACTGTAAAGCTACAGCACGATACTGTGATTACATCTAACAGATGAGCAATCAGATCTGAACTGACCGGGGACTGAGCATCTGAGGCAAGAGGAGAATCCTTTGGGGAGACTGTTACCATGAAAGTAATACAATTCAATATTTGTATCAGAGACTCTGAAATTCAACAGCAGTCAACCTAGTACTAGCATCCTTTTAAATATCATCTTTCATTTCTTAGCAAACAGCAATATCCTATAACAGCATTAGGGCAGGAAAAGGAGGGGAGCTGCACAGCAACCAAATGCACACGCAGGAGGTGATGTGGCCAGTTAGGAGCGTAAAAAGCAAAATCTTGGAGAATTTGTCAGTGTTCTGAAAAGCAAGAACAGTGATTTACTGGGCTGAGGTGAATCCTGAGCAAAGGGTGAGTAACAGAGACCACTAGCGAGATGGTCAGGGGAAGCACTATTTGGCCAATGGTCACAGCCCTGCTGATACCATGAGCCCACAATGCTGTTTCCATATTGGAATCTGGCAAACTGGAAGCAAGTCTGGCAATATACATGGAATAAATCCAACTGGGAGAGCTATCTGAATATCTGGGTGGTGGGCATTTGTTTCCTATTTGGGAGAAATGAAAAAAAAAATGATGAAAGAATGGAACATGCTTTGACCATTTAAGAAAGCTTTAGGGAAAAGAAAGTAGAAGTAAATGAAAACAGCTGCCCAATAGTTTGTTATGCTTTGACTTGGTAGTGGAAAGACATTGAAGCTCCCTTTTAAAAATTCATTTTACTCTATAAGGTTATCTTTTTAATATGCAAAAAGAGCAGCAGGCTATCGATTAGCCTTATGTTGCACTGCACTGATTTCCTGGACAAACTCAATATCAATAACTCAAAATCTGGGAATAAACCAATAAACATGGACTGGGGTCGACCTTAACTGTAACCTTCACACTACCTCAGTGGAAAAAGGGAAAAGCAAGCATTGAAGATGATAATGAAAGCTCTTGTTTTAGCGCATATTAATATGCACAGCCATCAAACACTTCCTGCTAGATTTTCATTTCATGAGCAAATTGGGTAAGACTTAGAAGATCACAGGGCGAAATGCTGTTTTTGAGATCCAAGTGTCTCACACTTTAATAACCCTTTGTTATCATGAAGGTATGCCATGAATAAAGGTACTTAAAGGTAGTGGGCTTGGCATTAGGGGACTCAAATTCTCCTCTTGGTTCAGCCACTTCTTGTACCAACCTGCACAAATCTCTTTTTCTCTCTGGACTTTCATTTCCTTCACAGCAATACTGGCTCTAACCCTTTTTTCTTTCCCCTCGCCCATATTCTGATGAACATGTTCAAGAAAGAATTTAAACTGAAAACATCGCCAAAAAATGGCAATTTGGATGGCTAAGACACGGGGGAGCCTGGGGTTACTGCAAAACCTATCTGGGTTTTATCTATCACAGCGGGGACTGGAGGAGGAAGTCAAGGAAAGGATGTGATTGCAGACTCTAAATACATTAGCCAGGTAAACACCAGGGAGGGAGCAGAGGTCTTTAAGTTAAAAGATGATGTTGGCACAAGAACAGAGGACTACAAAGAAGCCAAAAATAAATGCAGGCGGGAAACTAGGAATTTTCTAACTGTTTAGAGAATGAGTTGTGGAATTCCTTCCCAGTCAGATTAGACAAGAAAACAACTTTTAAGACAGTTGTGAGCAGGCTTGTATGGGACAATGCCTCTTATATTTGAGGGACAGAGTTGGTGACCTTGAACATCCCTCTTAATCCCACATTCCTCTTTCATTTCTGTGTCATCCAAAGCCTGCAGTGTCCTGTACAACACGCCAGGAAGAACCGTGTCAGACAGGTCACTTCTTCATACTGGCAGCCCCTGTTTTAATGCACTGCCAGTTCACAGGGCTGAGAGCCACAGCAGTGGGAATGGATCAAAGACAAGCGATATTCGAAGGCTTTCTTGCCATGCAGGAAAGCAGAGGGCTTTTTTAATTGCAAACTATCTCAGACAGAAAAGATGTCTCTGCATTCATCATGGGAATACAGGAACACAGGGAATTCAAAAGTAGCTTGAAATTCATCTACCCAAGTACTGTTATCCTTTTGGTTTACGTATTTTTGCCTCACTGCAAATTCGAGTCATTCAATGAAAAGTCAGAGCCCTGCTGGGCAAAGAACTGCTCATTTCACGTTAAGGAACAATCCCTGTCCTAAAGGAATTACAAATCTTGTTGGAGAAAGAGGTTATTGTCTCTACCTCACACATGGGGACCTGCAACAGGGGCTTCATTAGTCCTTTATATTTCTAAAAATGGCCTCAGCTTGGTCCCTTACAGGCTCGATCTGACTTCCAGCTTCTCTAAAAATAAGAGCAATTGAGTATGAAGCCTGACACCAAAAATGATAGGTTTTTTTCAGGAACACGTTACTGTTTTGCTCCTTAGACTGTTTAACTCCTGGACCCAACCTCCCACTCCTGGTGCAATGTGTTTCTTTTTGTGTTTGGTGGCTGTCAAAGCCACTTCTGACCTACTCCAGGACTGAGCAAAATGAAGGGTTTTAAAGTGTCTCCATTAGGCAGAGCTGCCTGGCCACGTGCTGTGTAGTTTAAGAACTGAGGAAGAAACACGGCTCTCAGTTTTCCCTACCCAATAGGACTTTAATCTGAACACTTAGTATTTTTTTTTGTTTCTCTACTGTTTCAAGCAATAAAGTCTCTATATTTTATCTTCCTCCCTTCATCACTCATGCTCCCTGATTAACAGAATTATCATCACCCCTGATGACTATTTTATTCAGTTCTGATGGTTTAGTATTTATACCCAGCATTTGCCCTCAAAACTTTTGACATGGGATAAGAGAGCAAAGCAATTAAAACATAGTATTCTGCTACATGATGATAATTTTCCCTCATTGGTGAGCATTAGGAAATGGCATTATTGTAAAGACCCAATTACCTTTTTTACGAGCATTGTATATTTGGAAAGTAATAAAACAGAGATATAAAACTCTGATGATTAGGAATCTCAGAGATACTCTGCATTTTAAGATGGGAGGTGGAATATCCTTTTAATTGCATCTGAGCACAGCCCAAGCAACGATTAGTTACTTTCAAGGCAATAAACATTACCTGGGAAGCAATAAAAGGAAATGCAGGAAAGTTATTTGATGGATGATTCCCAGAAGACATAAGGCAAAAGAAGGGAATGTGGTTAGTGGTTAGAATAACAGCCTAGTAGTCAGGACTCCCACCGTCTCATCCAAGCTGTGAAGTTGACTTACTAGATGCTCTGGAGTTCAGCATTAATCTTATTCAGTGTTAAATTGTGTCTAATAATACCCAAAGAATTGATGTGAAACTAAATAAGCAAGTGTTTGTCACAGCTTTGAAAGTTAGGATGAAAGAAGTCATAAATACAATATACGAGTGGCTGAAAAACATGGAAGTATTTTGTGAAAGACTATGTAAAGTGCTAGCACAAGTGGTAATGGACTAGGCAAGCTCTTGTCATCTACAGGTCAGAGATCAGCTGCTTAATTTTATCAGGGAAAACACAAACATCTTTAATTTCAGATCCTGGAGAATTTGAGGAAGCCTCATCTGACTTCCAGTGATTTCCATAATGCCAGCTTTGGCCATGCAACCCAAATCTGTTTAATGAGATCTCATGCCCTCCACACTACAAACACCAATTTCTCTTTTGCTAACATGACCTGTCAGGGTGCAGGCAGAAAAGAGAGCAGAAAGCATAAAGGAGAGATATGCACAAGATGGAACATCCTTGCAAAGTGTCCTAGAAAGCTGAAACCAAAACCAGCACCACCTGTGATTCCTGATGGCCCAGGAATTGCACCACAATTATTTTCAAGTTTTAGTTAGGACAATCAAGGAACAACAATGTCAGGAAAGGGAAAAAAAAAAATCTGGTGTTTTTACGTAAATTTTAATATTATTGTGTTACCTTGTCCTTCAAGGATGGGGGAGGTGAGACACAGAGGTCATTATTCCATTAGCTATCTCTGTTCCTAGAACAGTTTTTGAAGCCCTGATGAACACAAATAAGGAAATGAGGATTTTGACACATTAGTAGAGTGACAAAGATGAATCTACTGAGAAATATAAAAGAGAGTAAAAGGCAGAAGCAGCTAGAGAGAAGACCACCTCTTATGTTGGGTTTCTCATGCTCTTGTCAAACTCCAAGTCTGTTTTTTCCAACAGAACTAGAAAAATGTGGCCTCTGGCTGCCCTTGTTGAGCACATGGAGGCCATTTAAAATGTAGAACTGAGTTTCTGGGCCCCCCCAAGAATACGCATCCAAACCCAGATATGACTTATCATTCGCTGGATTAAAAATTAAAGGGGTGGGGGGGGAGGCTAACTCACGAACTTCACCGAGAGTCAGAGTCCCTAATTTGGTTTGAGAATACATTAGCAAAACGAGCTCAGAAGGCCCCTTTTTGGGGGGGGGGGGGGGGGGGGTTTGGGGGGGCTAGTTACTTTTTCATCCATACAAGTCCCTGTGCAAACCTGCAAACAGAACTATTTTTAGAATCTTTGGAACTGATTGACCTCATTTCCTCTGCTGTAGCCAGGTTTTGGGTGGATATCAGACTTTGCAAGTATTATTTGTACTTTACATAACTCATTTCAGAGATACCAGAACTCACTTAGCATATGAAAAACATGAACTGCTGCAGATGGACGTTTCTCCCCAAAGTCTAGTGATCTTCAGGGACAATCACTGTCTATAAACTAATTAGATCATTTCCTTCCACTGTTACTAACAGCCTGCAAAAAAATGAGTTCGCACGCATGCTTGGCTTTCTAGTTCTTCTGTTTCTATGCCAAAACATTTCTTTTCCTTGACTATTAAGAATTTTAACCAGGTTTATGCCAGATTTTTAGCATCTCTTCGTGTGTAAGCTACATGATACTGCAGTGTTTTATTATGTAATGCTGACTCAGCTTTCTGAGTATTTGACGTAACTGTCTGTTACAGGCTTTGGGATCTAAGGCTTGTACAATAGTAAAGGGAGGAAAGTTCAGTTCAAGGCCCCTGAGATGTTGTTTGAGATCATCTAGGTTTGCCCTTCTAGTGTCATCATTTTTCATAAGTATTCATACCACATAAAGCACTTCAACAATTTTAACACAAAACACAGAAAATATCCCTGAGCTGCCTGTCCTCCTCCAGCAAAGCTGAGGACCACCACTCCTCTCCTCTGCTTCAGTTAATTGCCTGTAGTTAGATGGAGTGAATCTGGAGCAAAACTCTGTTGATCTCATTGGGATATAAGCAAGAGCTTAAAATCAGGCATAGCTGAAGTCCTCTGCAAGATCAGGACCTCAAAGCATAATGATACAAGATGCCAAAAACCTTCATGGTTCATTTAATCATCAAGAACGTAGGATATTCTGCATTTTGCCAAGCTGGCCTCTCCAGCTGTGTTATGTTGGTTCTGATTGCTCTTAGTTCATTCATGTTCATGCCCTATTTCAATTTGATTTGAATGAAGACCAGGCCTCCAAAGGCACTCTGCTGAGA
The DNA here is from genome assembly GCF_000710305.1 of Buceros rhinoceros silvestris. Taxonomy (NCBI): domain Eukaryota; kingdom Metazoa; phylum Chordata; class Aves; order Bucerotiformes; family Bucerotidae; genus Buceros; species Buceros rhinoceros. Next base: position 8,482 of record NW_010418310.1, on the reverse strand, counting down.
GCTCCACAATCTACACAGTTCTGCCTAAAAACGTGGAAAAAAATTTAAGTACAATTTTAAAGCACAGAATTACAATGGGTCCTATTTGACCACTGGTTTTGCATGTGGGGCACTGATGGAGGAAAACCTGAAGGGAAAGGCAGTACAGAAGATCAGGGAAAAGTCATTTGAAGAAAGATTACAGGAAACTTAGAAGCAGAGTGGAAGGGAAAGAAGAGAGCACAGTTTGATGGTTTGCTCATTACAGTGAATGATAAAAATCCTATTGACTTTAACAGCACATGATCCCATGTGTAAAGTTAATATTGAATCTTCCTATTCCAGCTTCTGAAGGATTCATTTGGTGCTTCCAGCTGGAACCTAAAAAAACTGCGTAGGAGCAGACTTTTCATTGCCTTGTTCTTCAACTAGCTGTATATTACTAAAAATCAGGTTCAGAGTAGGTATAAAATGTTCAATTTTATATAGGAGCATTTTAGTACAATTTTAACTCATACTTCACCTTTATAAATCATTTCTCATGCTGCAAAGAACCAGAGAATCATGTCTGAATGGTTTTCATTCTTAAGCCAATGGCTCTTGGGATACCTTGCGGTCTGCCAAGTTAGCTGAGGATCTGGCCTGAAGAGTGTAGATTGCAGGGAAGAACGGGAAGGATTCATGGATTCAGACTTGTTTTGCAGACCCAGAGTTGTAAGGAAGGAAGAAGCATACAGCAGATTTGCAGTCATTCATCTTCCAGGACGGTCAAACCAAGGTGAAAACACCACGTTTGAATTATTTGCCTCCACAGTCATAGATACTGTGACTTAGTCCAGATTCAGTCTGCATTCTTACACCTCTGAGCAATTGCTGGCAAACCCCATCTGAGTGCTGGGGTTGCAACTAAACGTTTTCACAAACATCTGTTAACACTGACTGATAATCACCTTTTGGAGGTTTGCGTGTGTATGTGTGAGAGAGAGAGATTTTTAGAGTCAGAAATCCGTGTTAAAAGCTTTACAACAATAGCATTCAAGCCATGGCATTGTCTACAGGAGCTGGTAACTCTCATCACTTAATTGTAAGGAGCGTTTGAGTCTTGGACACCATCCCGGTTCATACTGTTACTAAGCTGATAGGGGAGCTGTAAACTAGGCTTATTATATCCACATTCTGTGATCCTCTGCATCTGACTTTCCTAAATACAGCTTGGGAACAAAAATGCTGAATATTTCACGTGTTCTGTAGTACAGTCCAGATGACAATAGATGAAATAAGTTCAGCGAGAATGTAGATGACATTTCCCTATATTGTTTCAATGTTTCTTCGTTTCTTTTTCACTGGGCGTATATTGTTCTTGACTTTTTGTCCCAATCTTGAGTACTGTTTGTTCTAGACACTGTGTCCAACTCCAGAAGTAACTGCATTTTAATAGCTAATGATTTGTCTCTTAGACACTTATGTCTCTTTGAAGAGGTTCTTTCAGAGCATTCAGTCATATGCGAAGGGATTTAATGACCCTTCAACCTGCTCAGGCTCCAGCATGAGTCAGTATATGATAAGGAATGAAAAAAATTTACTTCTACAAAAGATGTAAAAGATTGTTGGATTCGTTCAGTTAATGTAAATAATTTCCCATGTCTGTGTGAATGTAATTCTATTTTGTGACCATAAACAGAAGAGACATTATTGCCGATATGTGACATAGAGTCTGTATACTCTCAGGATTATCAAGTAATAATGGTTATTATCAACAAGGTTAAGGATTTTTATACACACGCATACTGATGGCCAAATACTCAAAGTCCTTCAGAAAGCTTGATTCAGAGCTCTCATCAGAGGCTCTTCCCTCATCATCTAGAGTTTTCTGGACTGTTAATTTTAATTTTCTCATTCATTTTGTTTAAATTGTTCATTATCTTATCACTGCCAGAGTAGGTTGAAGCTTGTTAAAAGCACTCACTATGAAGTTGTCTAACATCTGAGGCTGTGAAAAGTTGAAGGCACTTTCAAAAACTATTAAGAATTACATTTTCTAAGTTATTTGACATGGCCAAGAAAACCCCACACCCAAATGTGAGGATGATGAAGAAGCATAGAGAAAAAAATAGCTTTGGGTCTATACTGGTTTTGCAGTTAGAAAATGCTGTGCTTCAAATGTCCTGGCATTTGCATAACTCTATGCAACAAGACAGATAAGAATAGTGAAGTAGAAATTATTTATAGCCTTCTTTCATTATTACAGGGAAAGTGATTTTACTATGTCATTGAAAACTGATTTTTTTTTGTATTACAAAACTCGCCTCATCTACAGCATATTGAGAATTCATCATATTAGCATATGTAAACTGATAAGTTTGCAAGGCATTTTTCAGTAGTGCTGGAGCTAGGTCCAGGCAAGAAAGGAAGATGAAAGAAGCATTATTTTAAGTAAAAAAAGTCACAGTTATGGCTAGAATCAATGTTTTCTTCTGAGCAAATTTAGGCTGTGTCTGAAGGGGAGCAGAGAAACACTCACTTTGTTCCCAGGCCTCTGCTTATGTTGCAGAGCTGAGTCACCTCTGAAAATGCATATTCACACACACACACATACACGCGCGCACACACACACACACAAACACACACGCACCCACACAGAAGCTCCCTCATGGCTACAAGACTCCTTTTGCTCCACCTCCAGCTTCCAAGTTCCCCGTTAACCCATCGTTCAGTGTCCCTGACTTGTGCAATATCTTTCATTCTCCCTAGGTATAAAGAAGAATTTAGCTCCCCTTTTGCCCTTTCCCAGGCAGTGAGGGGATTTATTTCTAGCTAGGTCACAAAAGATACATCAGGAATTCTCAGTTATGTCCTTGCTTTGCCCCTGCATCACAGCATGACCCTGGAAAAATCATTTGCATCCTCATTTATATGCACTAAAGCTGCATATAATACGGGTGATGGGCTGTAGAGCTGCTTCTATTTGCCTAGACCCATGTGGCAATAGGAAAAGGAGAGGAGAGGAGCCAAAGCAGCTCTTAAATTTCTCCTTTTACAGCAAATCTCTCCCTGCACATCTCTCCAAGGTTGGTACACGATGCCATGTACAAACAACAGCGAAGTACCTTGAAAAATGCTCAGCCATGCAAATTGATGTGGTTGTTACTGGCCCCCACGTAGGAATATTTCCCTGCTCTGGCTCCTTTGATAAATAACTTTCAGAGGAAAAAAAGCCAAAATGCAATTCAGAGGAGAGAAAATAAATAAACTGCTTTTCTCTGCACCCACACAAGGTGAGGCAGGTTGCTGGGTGATGGCTGTGTGAAGCAGGTCCTCTTAGCAAACTGTGGCAGGGGGATCTTGGGGGTCAACGGAGCACCTGTACAAGGGCTTTGGTGTTTTGTCTGCCTCTGACAACACAACTCAAGGCACAGAGATAGCAGCAATTACCATGCCTTAGCAGCAAACTTGTGGCTGTCCTGGCAACAACAAAGGGCTCCCTTTCCCATCGTTTTACTTTCCCATTTCATCCTACCAAGAGTTCATTTGTACATCTGGGAAGCAACCAGGTTTTCTTCCCCATCCAACTGAGAGCAGATTGGGTCCGCATTTCAGTGGCCTCTTTTCCTTTCCAAACTTGCAGGGTTCTTCTTTCTCCTCCCAGCCCAGCTAGATTATGTTGTTGTTGTGTTGGAAACCACTACTTGAAGTTTTTCAATGCTGGTTTCATTAGGGAAGGACAAAGTAACTTGGGCAGAGAAAGGCTCTCCACATCAGCCCACAGACAGCAGCAGATGGGAGCATTATGTGAGACCCCGCTTCGTTTGGGATGCTGATGCTCAAAAGTGCCTTTGAGGGAATTTGGTGAGCTAGATTATGTTGTTGTTGTGTTGGAAACCACTACTTGAAGTTTTTCAATGCTGGTTTCATTAGGGAAGGACAAAGTAACTTGGGCAGAGAAAGGCTCTCCACATCAGCCCACAGACAGCAGCAGATGGGAGCATTATGTGAGACCCCGCTTCGTTTGGGATGCTGATGCTCAAAAGTGCCTTTGAGGGAATTTGGTGGTGACCA
>NW_010418310.1:0-4310 GCF_000710305.1 Buceros rhinoceros silvestris | reverse complement strand
TTGCTTTTGACTGGGCAGCTGATTAAAAGGCAAGGAAACATTATAAAAATCAAAGCATTGATTGTATTATTCTGGTAAACTCATTTTTAACATGTGGCCAATACAGAATATTGTGTCTGGACCCTCTTCCATACCCACAGTTCTCATAAAAGCACCATGGACATACAATTGTCCTCTGAGGGCTTGCTTTATGTTTCTTCCCATTGATTCATGAAAGGCCTTTCCAGTCTTAGATCTGTGTCTACATAATGTCCATGCCCTCTCTTCTGTTTTCCTAAATGGGATTTACGGTGGGGAGAAGGAGTGGGTGAAGAGAGTAAGTCAGTATTGACAGTGGTAGGTAAGTAGGTACACAAGCATGCAAACATCATGCAAACTTCCTGGCTTTTTAGGCTCATAATGAAGTCTGATGGTCCACGATATATTATACAGGGCGCCCCTGACTTTCTGAAATGCACAAGGGTGCTCTACTCCCTCTTACAGTACTGCCCAGAGAGCATCATCCCTTCTCCCTACAAATTAGACTGCATCTGCTCAGGCTCCAACCACATTGATCAAAGGCAACCCTAGAAAGATGCCTACCAGAGTTCCCACTGGACCTCAGAAAATGTTTATGCTTTGTGGCACAATGATTAGCCCATAGTTTCATCTAGGAATGAGGTTGGAGGGTCCAACATGTTTTGTGTCAGAGCAAGGACCTCTGGAATAAGGGGAGCCATGAAAAAGGAGGTTCTACCTTGGCAATGCAAAGACCTCCCCTATTTCCCTTCTCAGATTGGTGGGTCTGGCATACTGCAGGCACCATCAGAAACAAATGAACAAATATCAGTGAGGTCAGAAATACCTATGATGGCATTTTTGATAGCAATAACATGGCCAGATGGCATGCTGGTAGGAGATGCTTGATGGAACAGCTTTCTTGTACCAACATTTTCATGGAAGTCTGGCAAACAGCCATTTGATTCACACACCCTTTCCCATCTCCAGGTAAATGCAAGGTAGTTCATTCTTGTTTCACAACTGGCTACCTAAGGTTTCTGATTCTTTAAATCAGATTTATAATGGGCTCCATGCTTTTCAGAGGATTCCTGGGGAGCAGCTGACATGTAGTAACTCCTCACCTAGGACTAACTTTTCTGTTTCAAAGCCATTCTCAGATGTTCCAGGAAGGGATTATTATTGCTGCATATTGAAATTTGGAACTATATTAAACATCCAGGGTTGTCATCCCAATTACCCCATAAGGTATCTAAGTGATGAATCAGACACCTTAATACAGAGCCCTGTCCTTAACAAGGTGTTCTGGTTTGAAGCTGGATTCATCCCTGCTGGAGGTTGTAGCAAGGTGTCAGTCTCTTCTCCTGAATAACTAGCATGGACACTGGCCTCAAGCTGTACCAGGGGAGGTTTAGGTTAGATATAAAGAAAAATTCTTTCCCAAAAATGTGGTCAAGCCCTGGCACTGGCTGCCCAGGGAAGTGATGGAGTCCCCATCCCTGGAGATTTTTAGAAGACGAGTAGATGTGGGGTCTGGGGACATGGTTTAGTGGAGACCTGGCAGTGTTTGGTTAGTGGTTGGACTTGATGATCTTAAAGGTCTTTTTCAACGTAATCGATTCTACGATTCTATGACTATTTAAGCCCTTGTGCAACCTCGTTTTTCACATTTCCAGCTTTTGCTGCAGTGATACAGGTGTTGAACCTGACATAATGATGCATCTTTCCCACTAGCCTTCTCTCTCTTCCTCTTCATTCAGTGGCAACTTACGCACCAATGATGCTTACATGGGCAAAACCTCTGGTTAAACTCGGTGTCCTGCCTCTTTACCAGAAATCCAACTCTTATTTCTGTCCCTGTGGCTGGACGGGGAGAGGGATGAACAACATGTGGGTAGAGAAAGCAACACAGATCACTTCTTGCATTGTCCAGGGGGTCAGGATGGTTCCAGTATAGAAGCAGAATGGGAACTTCAACACTTATAAAATCTTAGAGGGGAAAAAAAAATAAAAGAAAAAGAAAAACACAAAAAAGCAAGACATTTAGATCTTTTTCTTTTTTTTTTTTAAACAAGCATCAACTAGTTAGTGATTGTTAATTAAGGAATGATCCCAGTGAAAGCTGCTGCTGTCACTCTAATAAATCATTCATTAACAGGCCATTTCAGTGGGGTTGTTGTTTCCAAGTGCTCTATTTAGCTGCTTGAAACAACCTTCATATACTTAAGGGGGGGAAGCAGTTATGGCTTGGTCACTACCTGATGGTTAATGATGCAGGGCTCTATGAGCTGAGCTGGAAAGCGATGGTCGTGCTCTTTGGTTTTTTGCAGATCTGGGTGGTTTCAAGGGAGTGTTAGGGTATTTGTAGGGTTACTATGGTGATTGGTGCCCGACAAAACCTGAGATGGATGACGGACGTGTGTTGCAAACAGACGTATAGACCCTTTTTCTCTATATACTTTAAAGACTCAGAAAATTGTGATATCGCTAGACTCTCAGTTAAGGTGAAGATACCACTTGTACCACTCCCCCAGATTAACAGTCCTTGAAATGTAAACAGCCAAATGCTTTTCACTGCACAGTTACCGTGAACCCCAATTACGTTTTTGCCGTGCTACATTTTGTTTGTTAGGGTTTTAAAAATGACAGCACACCTCTTTGATTACAAAATTGTTGGACCTTCCTCCCATTCTCACCTTTGCTTTTTTGCTTGCAGTTTTGTACTCCTGCTCAGAAACCAGAGGCTGCATATAGCAATGCTGGATCAAGGCTTTCAGCCCATGGGATAGAGGGATCCTCTCTGCTCTTACTGCAGGGAGAGGCTGTATCATTTCCTGCCTTAACAGTGTGATGCAACCCTAACTGCCAGTCTCTAATTTCCATGAGTGTTAATTCCTTTTCAAATTCCAGTCCCCATTTCAGCTCACATGGGAACCTATCCCATGGATGCAGCATTTCCACTTCCAAAAAGCTACATTTAAGAATATAATACCAAGCAGATTATAAGTGTATGGACTGATGTGTATGGATGGCCCACCTGTAGTCTGTAAATAATTCAAATGTTAATTGTTGTGCTTGGCACTTCAGCGATGGCTTTTACTCCAGTAACACCTCAGGCTCTCAAGCAATTATCCGGATCCTGCTGTGCAGAGTGTGATACACTCACTTAGAAAAGCCAATCCACAGCCCAGAGAGTTTCCTCTCTAGTTGCAAAGCCCAGCCTTCAGAGAAAGTAGCTTTAAACAAACAAAAAACTGGCGAGATCCTTTTATTCCTGTTCATCATGATCTGCTTCTTCTGATCGAGAGCTGCATTCAGAACACTGCTGGGCCAACAGAGAAATGCTCAATGTCTTACATCACAGAGGTGTATTTCCAAAAATACCCATGTCATTAAAAATGTGGCAAATAAGGACATAGCCCTTTTCTGATGCTCTAGCTCGCACAATTTCTGGGAGCAGAGAGGATCAGTCTGGGCCATACAGTGTTTAAGATCCACGAGGCTTGTCTTAGCCCTGATGTCGGTTTGTGGGGGGCTTTTTTTTTTGTCTGTAGCCATTGAAATTATTAAGGGCCTTCTAAAAATGTATTATCTAGGGTAGCCTCATCTATGCAAAAAGAAAAAAAAAACAGTGTCTTGCAATGAAAACCCTGGACAAGTGACATTTGTTCTTGGTTCTGCCATTAATTTCATGGTTCTCCCTCACTGAAGCCTTTTAGCAGCACTGTGCTTTGGTTTCCTCTCTGGTTTGCAAAAACCGTGTGCAGGCACTTGCTGGCTGCAGGAGAGGCTGCACAAGCCCAGTTATCCAGATGAACCTCATCAGATACTCTGGGGATAGTTCTTAGAGACACTTCCGCATTATTGCTCTTTCTTCTCCTTCAGTCAAGTCTAACACGAAGGTGAAAGAGCCACCGCAAGAGCCACCTCTGGCCTTCACCATATTTTCTTTGTTACTCACCAGCCTTTAAGGTCTTTGCTATTCTTGAAAAAATGCCACTGGAATGTGTTCCCCTTTGTGTGTGGCTCAGGAGCTCTCCTCATCTAGCAGTCTTTATTCCAAGAGGCCAGATTTCCTGGGCTGTATTCTGGGATTTCTAAATAAAACATGCAGGTCTCTGCAGAGCCTGTTAGAGCCTTCTCTAGCCTGGTGGAACACAGACAGAAGCACTTCCTTTTGTTAGCACTGCTGTTGCTATTGAATAAAACCTCCCTGCCCACATCTATCAAGGCTATCACTGAATCCTCTAATCAACTTTACCCCGTAATGCTGCAGCCTTTCTCTGCAGCAGTGAATTATTTATATCTTGTTG
>NW_010418309.1:0-765 GCF_000710305.1 Buceros rhinoceros silvestris | reverse complement strand
ATGATGGAGCATCTTTCTTCCCAGAGTGAGATTCCTTCCGATGGAGGTAGGTAAGAATATGATGGAGCATCTTTCTTCCCAGAGTGAGATTCCTTCCGATGGAGGTAGGTAAGAATTCTGTAATCTGGGTGTAATTGGACCATGGTAACTAGTAGCAGGTAACATAGTAGCAGGACCTGAATAATTATAATTGTGGCCTCCAACGTTAGGAAAGTTAGAGGGATTTCTTCCCAGAGTGAGATTCCTTCCGATGGAGGTAGGTAAGAATTCTGTAATCTGGGTGTAATTGGACCATGGTAACTAGTAGCAGGTAACATAGTAGCAGGACCTGAATAATTATAATTGTGGCCTCCAATTTTAGGAAAGTTAGAGAGACGACCAGTTCAGTGGATGTTTCTATCTACGCTGATAGTATCCATGAATATAGAACCATGAAGGGTTCTCATACAAACACATCCTTTCCCAGTCTATTTGAGTACAGTTCCAAGGGCTTCACTGGGTGCACATCACAAGGACAGATATTCCGTTCAGTGTCAAGGCAAATGTCTTGAGCTCCAATGTTGTTATTCCTGCATAGAAATCCCTGTTGTTCTTGCACAAGATACGCGTCTACTTGAATTGTTTGCCATTTCTGTGCTTCTCAGTGGGCCCACACTCTATGTTCTATTGGTTGAAGTATAGCTGGTATTGCCAGATATTGATCCAGAAGTTTATGGCTTCTCCAAACTGTAAAATTTTTTTTTCACTATGGCATAACTACAACAT
>NW_010418308.1:26109-26624 GCF_000710305.1 Buceros rhinoceros silvestris | reverse complement strand
CTCTCAAGGTCCCTTTTCCCACCCAAACCAGTCGATGTGTCTACGATCTGATTCTATGACCTTAGGGTGGCTTTCACCACCTCGGAGCTGAGCAGATAACACTGTGCCTGCAGCCTCTCTGAGGACAGGACTGGAGACATGGTGTGTGCTCCTGCTTGCAAGACAGAGCATGTTCTGTTTAAGCCTTCATCGTGGTCTCAGGTGTGTTTTTTACTCTGGTTGCAGTGGTCCGGGGTGTGTGTGTGTGTCTCAGCTCACCCGGCGAGCGGAACCTCGCTGGAGCTCACCAGGGAACAGCCCTTGACCAGACACGGGGTTGGTGCAAGGCAAGGGCGTGGTTGTTGTCTGCGTGGATTTTGATGGCAGAATAAGGTGTGTGGCTGCTTTAGAGTGTTTTCACAGCATAAAAAGAAAACCACTCTCCTGTCAATAGCGACTCTTTGAGCTGGAAGTGCTGTGATTTTAGTGCAGGATTTACAATAGCTGCAGTGGCCACAAATTTTCTTGCTGCCAGC
>NW_010418308.1:7200-26020 GCF_000710305.1 Buceros rhinoceros silvestris | reverse complement strand
CCAGCCTCTTGTCAATTCTCTGTTCCAGCCTGAAGCTCCGGTAGGTGAAGCGCTACCTTCCCGTCCTCTCAGAGGCGCCCCGTGCTGCCGCTGTGGCCAGCTGTCTCTGGAAACTTTTGGCCGTCAGATTAACGGGGCCTTTGACTCATGGATGTTTGATCGTCGCAGTCCCCACAGCGTACAGCTGTGGGTCTGCTTGTGAGAGCAGCGAGGGTGGAGCTGGGGTCTCCAGGGTCCTTGACCTGTTGGCCACTGGGGTGTCCTTTGGGAGGCGATGCTGCCCATCGCTGTTTGGAGGATGGTCTTTTCATTTAAGTCTTCCAGGAGTAATAATGCCCAAGTTTCACCTGCGAATGTGCAACTCCCAGGTGCTGCTTTACAGCACGTGTCTTTAGCGTAGGGAACCAGGGTTATTTTTCAGGTTTCTTTTCCACATTCAGGGTGACCAGCAGCTCCTCGGCTTTGCGTTGCTGTTCCTGCCAGCCTTGTTCTGGGCAGCGCTATGTGTGTGCTGACGCGTGCCAGAGCCCAAGCGACTGGCTGTGGTTCCTGCCCCTGAGAACTGTCTCGCGCCGCAGAGGGTCTGGCTCTTAGTCATACATTAAAGAAAGAAATGGAGAGGGTCGGTGAATCTCCTGGCCGTCCTGCCCATCCCAGAACGTTAGTGGCACAGAGAGGTCGGGGTCCACGTGGCTGAAGAGGGCTCCGCGCTGGACCCTTTCCACCCTGCTTGGCGCGATGTGCTGCACTTGGTTCTTTTAATAGCCTGGCATCTCCTCTGTGGCTCCGATGGGCTCCCTGGAAGCACCGTTTAAGCCCAGCAGGTATCACATTGGGTCCTGGGATAAAATTTGGCCTCTTAACTGCCCAGTAGAATTCAGCCCATGGTTTCAAGCCACCCAGGGCACAAACACTGAACTGTGTTTTCATCAGCACCTGGCCTGTTGGTGGCTCCTGGCACTGTCGAGGTGAGGGTGGCTCCTGTCCCTTTGTCCTCGCCGTGTCCCTGTTCCTCACTGCTGCAGACATGGATCCTCGCGGGTCACCACTGGCTGTCACAGATTCCCCTTTACTCCGGCCTCCGCCTCTTCCAGTAGCACCACGGAGGTCGTGCTGATGAGGAGGCAGCTTAGATAAACTTTGTTGCTGTTTCTTGAGGAACCCCTAAAATGTAGCAGAAGCAGCCAGTGGGGTTGTAGGGGAGATGCTGCCCACCCTTTGCTCGAGGGGAGGCGAAATTCCCCTGCTCGGGCAGTCTCTGGAAGGGAACTTTTCCGTACCCCCCGTCTGTCTGGCAGTCGAGCCCTGGTGCGGGTGAGCAGCCTTTCCCGAACTGCTCGGCCACGTTTCCCACCCGCTGCTCCCGCTGGCAGCTGTGGAGCTGTCTGTCTGCTCGCAGCTCGGGAAGGGGGTTCTGGCAGCTGCTTTTTGAGCAATTCCTGTCGTTCTGTGGCTGCACAGTATCAAGATGCATTTCTGTCAGTGTGGATCTCGGGGGGATTTTTAGATGAGGTTTTGTGTCCCTTTTTTTTAAGACAGCGGAAACCAGAAGCTTGTTTGGCGTGTGAGCTCCTGCACAGTGAGAGAGCCTGGACCGTGTGCCCGTGGCCTGAGCTGAGCAGGTGGCAGGAGGATGCGGTGCAGAGCCTTTGAGTGCTGTTAACTTGCACGGGAGGGTTTAGACACGCAGGTTCGCACCCGCCCATGTGACACCCTGCCGAGGGCTGCCCGTGTCCTTGGGTGCCTGTAGACGCCATGAGATCATGCCCCACCTTGAGGTGTCAGTGACACATGAGCTGGTGTCAGCCGCAGCAGCTGCCGATCCGGAGCACGGGGGACGCGTTTTCACGGCTGTTTTGGCGATGGCAGGGGCTGCCTATTCTGGGACTGGAGGATCATCGGTTTCCTGCGCGTCTCTCTGGGGCTGGGATGAATCAGCAGCTCCCTTTCTGCTGGGCACCCTCCTGCATCGCCAACAAACCTGTTCCCCGGGAGCCGCGCTGCTCCTGGAACACTAAACCACCGCCCGCTGCTCTGCGCCCTGGGGAGGTGCAGCCGCAGGACGGCAGTCCCGGGGTGCAGCGAGGGGTGGGTACTGCCGGCTGCTCGGGGAAACTAAACGTGTCCAGGGGCTTGTTGGTTCCCACCACCCCGGCAGCGTGCTGAGAGCTTCATACCTGTTGCCTTTTCCCTGTAACCATTCCCCTGCTTGCCTGGCTGGCTGCGGAGGCTCCAGGGAGGACCTTCAGAGCATGGGAGAGATGCTGGCAGGCAGGGCTGGCCAGACACGGATGATTTCGAGGTTAGGGGCAGACCTGTGTGTGTGATTCTTACTCCGTGCTTGGTTTTCTTTATGATTCTTTAGGTAGGAGTTGTTTCAGCACTGCGCACGGTTCAGCCCGTGGGTAAGACAGTCCATTCCTGGGGCTTCGCTGCTTCTGTGAGGGTCTGTGGTGAACTGGAGGAAAAAAAAAAAAGTGATTTCTAGTTACCCTGGGATGAGCAGCTTCCTGTGACACAGCACAAGAGGGGATGCTTGCTCTTGGGGCTCCCGAGTGCTCTGGGTGCTTCTTCCAGGAGGTTCCTTTTGGGATGGTGGGTTTGGGAAGGGGCTGGTGTACGAAAGCGTCAGCTACTCCAGTAACCGCTGTAGTTTCCAGGGGAGCGGCGGCGGTTCCAGCCCGGCTCCTCAGCACATGGTTTGTGTGCTCCTGCTCACCGGCGTCACGCGAGTGCGCTGGACTCAGGCTGGCGTGTGTGCGGAGCGAAGGTCCGGTCACCGCGTCGTGCGGGTGACGGGGGGGTTGGTGTTCTGTGGATTTCGGTGGAGGGAGGCTGGGAGCGGCACCCGCCGGTCGTGCCTTGCAGGAGCTCGCTCTGCTCGGGGCTGGCTCCTGTACGTGCCGCTGCTGTTCCGACAGCGCTGGGTAGGGCCAGTGCGCAGCGACGGGCGGGGGGATGTGAAGTCGAGGCGGGGATGAGTTCCTGTGGAGCGTGACAGCGAATGGCTGGGATGTAAGAGGAAGGTGTAGTCCCCAGCTGGGAGAAGCTGCTTTGAGGACTCAGTTTATTGACCTCCCACCCTGGCTCAGCACAGGCAGGGGGGTCCAGGATGGTCTCTCTCCGCAGGAGGGAGACTGGTCGATTCTGCTTTATCAGACTGTCTGCGAGGTGCTGCTGCGGGCACCTCCTGCAGCACTGTCGCCTCTGAACGCCCCTGCTTGTACTTCACTGCGGCGTCCTCGGGTTGCAGTTGGGTTTGTGCACAGCTCCAGACCTGGGAGCGCTGGAGGTTTTACACATGGTCTGAGGTTGTTCCTCATCCAGGAGCTGGGATTGATCGGGGAGGTTTTGCACGACTCGGGGGTTTGGTCTGTCTTTATCTGCCTTTCAGGGGCAAAATCTTGTAATAAATTTCTTCTTTTAGGCTGGTTTTCTCTGTGACCTGTCACCAGAGATCTTTAAGAGCTGTAATCAGTGATGAGGAAGTTTTGGCAAATGGGAATGACGCGAGTTTCCTTCTTTCCTGGACAAGTTGGTAGGAAAGGAATTAGTGGAGGTTTGACTCTTACGCTGTTGCACCAGTCCTTGTTAGAAATCAATACATCTTTAGTCGCAGAGTTTGAGACGTCTGACGTTAGCGTACGTGTAGCACGATGTAATTGCTGAGGTTCGAAGTTGCTAACGTGTCCAAAGGCATTTCTTTCATTCCATTAGGAATATTTGACAGTTTTGACCAGCCAGACAGCAGTAACCCCTCGCTAAACAGCTGGTTTGCAGCAAAATCATTACAGTGTGTGTAACTCCGCGTTCTGTTTCCAAAAGCTTTTTAGGGCAGAGCACAGAAAGGAAATCGATGGTGCGGTGGCATAATGCAGCTCGCTAATACTGGAGTTAACTGTGTTCTGTGCAGACCCCCAGATCCTGTGAATAACCCCGGAAACTGCTCTCTGCAACTCCCCTGTCTGTGTTCCCTTGCAGGGCTGTGGTGGAGGCCGTCCACCGGCTGGATCTCATCCTTGGCAATAAGGCAGCGTATCAAGAAGTGTTCAAACCGGAGAACATCAGCTTGAGGAACAAGTGAGCTGGGCAGGGTGCTTGGTTTTGCTCTTTGGCTGGGAAAATCTGTGGGAAGCCACGTGTGCAATCTGCAGTTGCCCCGTGGGTTCGCTTCGTGGTGGACCCAAGATCCCTCCAGGCTTTGGAGCAGAGGCTGGGTTCAGCACTGAACCGTGCAGTCCACGCTGGAGTCTCTCCAGGGGGTCATCGTAGTACAAATACATCGTTTTCCTGTTGGCCAACACCTTTCCTGTAGTGATCTTTCAAAAACTGTAAAATCTGTGCGCTGAAGAAACTGCTTATCCCTGTGTGAAACCCTTTCTCAGAGGGTGCTCAGCAGGGGTGATTTTGCGTACTGATTTTTTAAGCTGGCGAGACAATTCTTGAGATTACTGCTGGTTTAGAAAGTTACTGATGCCTAGCAGAGCCCAGGTAACTGGTTAGGTTACTGGGTGGATTGTAGGTTACTGGAATGGCTTTTCCAGATGCTCTCGTGTGGGAGCGACCCAGGCTGTACTCTCACCAGATGGCACGGCTCAGCTGTCGTCACGAATTCCCATTTTCCTCCCCGGTGCCTGTGGCGGTAGCTGCTGTGGCTAACTGGGAATTCTCTGTCTCTGCTGTCGGTCCCAGGCTGCGGGAGCTGTGTGTGAAGCTGATGTTCCTGCATCCAGTGGATTATGGAAGAAAAGCAGAAGAACTGCTCTGGAGAAAAGTTTACTATGAAGTTATCCAGCTCATTAAAACCAATAAAAAGGCAGGTATCTGCGGGCCCGGCTGGGCGATGGGGGAGAGCACGATAAAAGCTTCCTGTTCCTGGAGAGGCTGTGGTCTGCTCACGGGGCAGGACACCGGGCACTCCTCCTGCATCCAGTGGATTATGGAAGAAAAGCAGAAGAACTGCTCTGGAGAAAAGTTTACTATGAAGTTATCCAGCTCATTAAAACCAATAAAAAGGCAGGTATCTGCGGGCCCGGCTGGGCGATGGGGGAGAGCACGATAAAAGCTTCCTGTTCCTGGAGAGGCTGTGGTCTGCTCACGGGGCAGGACACCGGGCACTCCCGAAGCTCAGTCACGGAGCTGCTGCACGCGTTTGTCTTGCTGTGGGCAGAGGAGCTTTAATGAGCTGCTGTGAGGGCCGCTGTGGTGAGGCTATTTCACCATGATTTGCTTAATTTTTGTGTTTCTATCTGCAAAAGACATTTACCTCCATGCAGAACCGTGGTTCTAGGAGGGTGCTGATCCGTCAGGGCTGGTTGTTTGACTGGAGTCAATCGCTGGAAGATAATCCAGGGTTCACGCTGGTATTTTCTAGTGCCCTGAGCTCCGTCCTGGTGCTCTGGTTGTCTGAAGGTGTTTAAGCTGCTCTAACCAGACACCTTGATTTTATTGATTTGTTGTTGCAGCAGCTGCTTCTCCTTCTTGATGTTGACCCTTAGATACAACACGGTCAAGCAAGAGGAGGCACAGAGCTGTCCAAAACCTGTTACACTGAGCTCCCTGCTCTCTTGCTTCACACTCCATAGAACTCAGTGGCCGAGTCCCTGGGCTGCACTAACGAGCTCTCGTTTTCCTCCCCTCCAGCACATCCACAGCCGAAGCACCCTGGAGTGCGCCTACCGGACCCACTTAGTTGCTGGCATAGGATTCTACCAGCACCTTCTCCTCTACATCCAGTCCCACTATCAGCTGGAGCTGCAGTGCTGCATCGACTGGACACATGTGACGGACCCTCTCATCGGTCAGTGCTCAGTGCAGGGCTCCTGGGCAAGACCTCAAGCCCAGGCAGCTTGTTTCGGCATTCAAGAGATTCTCTCCTTTTTTTTCCCTGACCAGCCAGTTCTCTGTTTAGGACGGACCGTGCTCTCTTTTCCATGGCACTGTTCTGTTGTGTATTTTCTTTAATACTAAACTAGGGATGAAAGAAACATTTCTAACAGGAAGAAAATGCCCTTAGAAAAGTCTTTAGTAAGTGTTTGGTGATGGCAGTTTTTTGTGGAAGATTGAAGAGCGCTTCTGGCTCTGTGGGATGTTTGTAAAAGCTTAATTATCAGGCCATTGGGGGAACAGGTTCTCGAACAGATGTGTGTTGGGACATGCTCTTCACAAGCTGTAAGCTACTGCTCCTCCTCTTGGTGCCCCTCCTGGCCGTGCTCCCTTCACGTCCTTTGATTCTGCTCTTGAATCTGGGGCTGAGGACACGAGGAGGCTCCTGTACCATGGCACGGCCCGTCAGCTGCCTCAGGTGACCACCTCCACACCTGCCCTTAGACACAGGGTGATTTGAGGTATCTCACCTGTTAGGAGAGGAAGAAGAGGAGCGTTTCCAGTCTTGAAACAGCTGGAGGCTGTGTCTGCACCCGCATCCTCCATTACCTTGTAGTAGTTTGTTCACAGTTGCTCCTGGGTTGTGCTCGGTGGCCTCAAGGCACGTGTTTCTGTTGGGGTGGGTCCAGGAGCCTCTGTCTGTTTTGTGAACTGTGTTAACAAGGGTTTAATGGACATCCTAAAGCTGGAGAGGGTGGGGATGGCAGAAAACGCCCAAAGAGAAGTTAGTATGTCTCAGCAATAGGGAGGTTTAGTTGCTGGTCTCCTGTTCTTGGTCGTGGGAGATGATTGTCATGGTCAGCTCTGGAATGTGAGTTTAGCAGGCAGGTGTCCCTGGCAGCTGCTGCTTTGAGAAATGCACCTCAGTGCTGCAAAACCAGTAAATTCTGAAAATCCAGGTGGGTTTGTACCCTGGGGCGGTGGTTTTCACATTTATTAATGTGTTTAGGCTCTTTGGTTCAACGGGTGCAGCAGGGGAGGCTGTGAGGGGATTGCAGGGATGTAACCTCGAATATCCAGAGCAGACGATGTGGAAGAACCCTGTGTGAGCTGCACGTGAGGTTGGGCACAACTTGGTGGTTTGGAAACAGGAGAAGAGGATTCAAAGCCAAAAAGAAAGGGAGGGTGGGTCCAGTAACGTGCGCAGACACAGGTTTGAAGGTCATGTGTGTGTAACTGAGGTTTCGCAGTGCCTGTAGCGGGGACCATTCCTCCCTGGAATGGAGATCCTCCAGGCTTCACTTCCACTGCTTTAACCAGAGCCAGGAGGGAAGAACTCAGAGTGCAGGCTGAAATCAAAGAATCATCCTTTCGGATTCTGGCGTGAGGGAATCTTCTCCTCCAGAAGAGACAAGTCTTTGGCACCAGGAAGACTGAACTAGACTGAGTCCGTGCCGCTGCTGTGCCCAGCAGCAGGCAGTGCTCCCTGGAGAGCTCCGTGGACGTGGTGGCCTTTGCCCCCTGACCTCTGCCCAGAGTGTGGCCCCGCTGGCTGCAGAGAAGGTGCTGGTGGGGAGATGGGAAGCGCAGTGGCAGCCCCTCCCAGGAACTGAGTCATGTCTGTTGGCTTAAAGTTAGTTCAGATCAGCTGGCTGGAGGCTTCCCCTGTTGCTTTTGACACTTTCCACTGCCTGAAGAGATGGGAAGCGCAGTGGCAGCCCCTCCCAGGAACTGAGTCATGTCTGTTGGCTTAAAGTTAGTTCAGATCAGCTGGCTGGAGGCTTCCCCTGTTGCTTTTGACACTTTCCCCTGCCTGAACTGCCTTTTTTTTTTTTTTTTTTTTTTGAAGTTCAGAATAGAATAGAACAGAACAGACTATTTCAGTTGGAAGAGACCTACAAGGATCGCCCTTCCACCTGCCTGACCACTTCAGAGCTGACCAAAAATTAAAGCATGTTGTTAAGGGCGTTGTCCAAATGCCTCTTAAACCCTCCCTGATGGGCTTGGGGCATCAACCGCCTTTCCAGGAAGCCTGTTCCAGGGCTTGACCAACCTCTTGGTACAGAATTGGTTCCTGATGTCCAGTCTGAACCTCTCTTGATGCAAGTTTGAGCCATTCCCAGGTGTCTTGTCCCTGGATCCTGGGGAGAAGAGATCAGCACCCCCCTCTCCACGTGCCCCTTGGGAAGCTGCAGAGAGCAGTGAGGTCGCCCCTCAGCCTCCTTCCCTCCAAACCAGAGAAGCTCAAAGTCCTCAGCCGTTCCTCACAGGACAGACCTTGCTGTCCTAAATCGAGACCTCAGCCTCAAGACAGGGGGTTGTTTCCATCTCCAGAGTCGGGAGGGCTTGTCCACGTTGTTGCTGCTGTCTGGTGCCAGTGCGCTCAGACTTTGTTCTGGCATCCCAGGGTTTGTGCCGGCTCCTGTCCAAAGGCCTCATTAGCCACACTAACAAAATCAGCCTCTCGACAGGCCTTATTAACTTGTGCTCAGCGCTGTGTTAACACGGTCACATGGCTTGTGGACAGCAATTGGCCTTTGTCCTCTCCTCCGCAGGCAAACGGGGCCGGCTCTGTGGCAAACCCTGTAGGCAAAGCCTGGGTGACGGCCATTCCAGTGACCCTGGTGATGCCGTTACACGCACCACCCCAGTCTGCAGGGAGCTGGGTGGGGAGTGGATGAGCATCAGTGTCTGCATCTACTTTCTGCATTTCTTCTTCACATCTTGACACCAGGCGTGATCCAGTGCTGGTCTGAGAGATGCCACAGCCAGCAGCGTGGTCTGACCATGTGGTCCTTGTTTTCATGTGGTCAAGTGCTGGTTGTCGCAGGCTGTTCTGTCTTCCCAGCCTTTGCCTGATGGTGTGGTTTTGTATTTCCCATGCAGGCTGCAAGAAACCTGTGTCTGCCTCGGAGAAGGAGATGGAATGGGCCCAGATGGCGTGTCACAGATGTCTGGTGTATCTGGGAGATCTGGGTAAGAACAGCATCAGCACAGCTTCAGCACAGCCTTTAAGGCATTAAAAAGATGGTGCCTGTACAGCGCCAAGCCTGTCGTTGTTCATCACCAGCTGCAGTTACTGCAGGCGCTGGTTTCCCTCTGACATGTGGGTCAGTGACTGGTACAAGCTGGAATCCCTGTGGCTAACTGACCCGCTACAGACTGCAGGAGCTTTGGCCTTGGGCGAGTCGATGAGGTGTTTGCTGTTGATAACAGCTGTAGCGTGGGGATGGACCCTTCGCTCTCCTTGATGTTTGGATGGGGTGAAGGAAGCTCTGAGTCCTCAGTCCTCAGCTCAAACATGCTCTAAGGTTCCCTTACTGAGCCGATGTCACAAGCGTGGCTGAAAATCAGGTTTGTCCAGCAATATTGTGAGTCAGCCCTGAGCAGTGGCCGCTGCCAAGCCCCAGGTTCTCTGGCAGTGTGTCCAGCTGCGCGTCATCCCACCGTCACAACCTCCCAAAGCCGCTGGTGAGCAGCAGCTTCTTGTGTGATGGTGAACACGTGGGAGTGGAGGCAGCGAGGAAACACGTACTGGTGTGGAAAAGAGCTCTTTGGAGCGTGGGGCGGGTAAAGGCGCTTGACAGGCAGCAGCCATGGAGCCCTCCGGAGCTGCTGGGCGTTACCGCTGTGTGTGAATCAGCCTAAAAACGGCATCGCAAATAAACGTCTCACGGGGGTGCTGGGAATGACTTACCTGGCTGGAGGGAGGGCAACGTGCCCGCCTCTTCAGTGCTTTCACAGAAGGTTTCCAAAATGCCAACTGGTGTCCAAAACCAGTTTGATAATTAGTGAAGTCCAGTTACAATGGAATTGTTTCAAGTGGGCCTGGCCCACTCTGCCCAGTTCCGTGTTCTGCCGAGAGCAGCTCTCGGGTGGACCTGATGACTTGGCCGGTGTTTGTGGTTTTGTGGTATTTTTAATCTATGGGGAAACTGCTTCCCTGCAGAAGGGAAAAGTTGACGCTGGCTGGTTTGCGATGTGTGGTGTGTGGTTTTCTTCCAGCTCGCTATCAGAACGAACTGGCGGGTGTGGACACGGAGCTGCTGGCTGAGCGGTTTTACTATCAAGCCCTTTCTGTTGCACCACAAATTGGTGAGTGAGTTCGCATGAATTTTTAGCTGTTAAAATCATGTTGCTGCAACCTCAAAACAAGCCTCTGTGATGCTGTGCCAGTCAGGCTTACGTCCTGCAGCTGAGGGAGGAGTGGTTTGGCCTCTGGTTACAATCACCTCTCTTGCTGGCCAGCCAAAGAGAGGAGTTTAAAGCAAAGGTGCTCTTCACCAGTGGCCCCAACTTACTCATCCCATAACCTCTAAGGAAGCAGTTCAGAGCTCTGTGACTGTGGTGAAGTTGTGCCTGTCTGGCTAAGGGAAGATCCAGCTGCCCAAGCAGAGAGCTGTTGGTCATGTCTCTCTTTGTACCCCCACAAAAATATCGCGTGTGCTGCTTTCTCCCTCAGGAGTGGCTGCTGTGTGAGAACACGAGTTGAGGGCCCTCCCTCATCCGTGCAGTTCCAGAAGAATGTTCTCTCCGTGCCGTCTTTGCCGGATGCTCACTGAGCTGTTTGATAGGTCCCAGATAACAATAAGTGACAAGACATGTACGGCAGGGAGCTGGGACGGAGCCCTTAGGTGCTGGTCAGGTGATGTCTGAGTCCAGAGGAATACACAGCGTCCAGGCCGTGGCGTTGTTGATAGAGGAGGAGGAAGAGGCAGCTTTGTTTCTTATGTAGACGAGTGGCAGGAGGGTGGGGAGGATCTAAAAGCCCTATAAAACAGGGAAAAAAAAACCCTGGGTGGCGAAAGGATCGAGCAGTCCAGACCCTTGTGCTGGAGCTTTACTGCTGTTTGTGCCTACGACTGTCCGTGCGAGGGGAAGGCTCTGCTGCCCAGCAGAGTGTGCGTTAGCTCCTCGCCCTCTCGCCACAGGCATGCCCTTCAACCAGCTGGGGACACTGGCAGGCAGCAAGTACTACAACGTGGAAGCCACCTACTGCTACTTACGCTGGTGAGTGTCTGCGAGGAGCTTGGCTCCCTGGACAACAAATCACTGCGGCTGCTCGTGCCGCAGTCTTTGCGCCTTTGCTTTGGGCTTGTGACTAGTTTCAGGGGAGGGGGAAGAGAGATGGGTTTATTTCCCCCTTGACCAGAAAAAGCCTTGCTCAGGCCAGAGCATCCTGCTGGTCACTACTGCATGCGCAGTGCTGTGCTTGGAGGGCAGGGCTTCACCTGAAAGCCAGGGTGGAAGGGGAGCAGGGGTGCTGCGTGAGACACCCTGCGCAGCGAGGTGGGCGGAATGCAGTTATCTCAGTGTGACCTTAAGGCACCAATTTCAAAAGGTGCATTGAGGTTGCAGATGGAGCTGTGGGCAGCTTGAGGTGGGGTTTGCAGACCTCAGTTCAGGAGCCCAGTGCGTTCAGACAAAAGGACCGAACAACTTCCTAGTGAATTAAAGCCATAAAGCATGAGCAACCTTGTGTCAAAGTCACTTTGGATGTGTTCTCTTTGGGTACCTCAGCATCCAATCTGAAGTGTCCTTCGAAGGTGCCTATGGGAACCTGAAGCGGCTGTACGACAAAGCGGCCAAAATGTACCACCAGCTGAAGAAGTGCGAGACCAGGAAGTTGTCTCCAAGCAAGAAACGGTATGAGGGGAAAGGAGAGGGGAGGGGTGCAGGCGGGGGGCTGCAGTGCCACCAGCCTCATCCTCTGCCTGGCTGGAGGTGGGAGCTGGCAGACGATTGATCTGAGGCAGTGGCTGCTCCCAGAAGTGAGAGTCCAGATGCCATTCTTCATCGCTCGGGTCATAGTTTCCGAGAAAAGCTAAATGCTGGCCAGGTGTAAGAGTTTGGGGTGGGAGAATTTCTCGCTGTCCTCTGGAGCTGATGACTGTTCCTGAGGGTCAGGGCATATTGCTGATGGTTGGAAGTGTGTAAGCTGTCCCTTTGCTCCAGTTCCATCCGAATTCAGCTTTCAGTCGAGACCCCGTTTACTCTGAATAGAGCTCTGTTAGTTTAGTCCACCTCTGTGACAGTGTTTTCTTCTCAATCTTTTTAGAGGCAAAGACATTAAGAGGTTGCTGGTGAGCTTTATGTACCTGCAGAGTCTTTTGCAGCCAAAGAGCAGGTAAGGTTACGGCAGATTCCACCTTCTGATAACTCAGACGCAGGCGTCCAGGATTGGAAGAGAGCACCTCTGCTGGGGCTTCCTGCCAAGAGGTCCAAGGCTTTGGTCGTCTCGCCTTGCAGGGAGGGCAGAGATGGCCTTCCAAGGCAGGCTGAGATACCAGAGGGTCAAACACCTTGCGGCTCTGGCTAAATCAAGCCAGTAGCTGAGGGAGTGTTGAACGTGGGAGCCTCCTGTGCTGTACAATGCCTTTGGTGTTTTCTGGCCTTGGTCAGCCGTCAGATGCTTTTTCGTGGCAAGCGCTGGAGTTAGGGCAGCGAAGAGCCACAGTGCGCGTGCACTGTGTGCTGCGCTGAGAAGTCTGGAGCAGCGTAACCTGCTCGCATCGGGGTGCCTTGGAAGCTTTGTCCTGCTGCCTGGGTTTGTCCTGGGTTCTCTATCTCTGCTGGGAGGTTTTCAGGGGATTGTTAATCAGTCTCTTACTGCTTGGAATAGAGCTGGGGTTTTGAAGGGCTTATACACAGGCTATAGTACAACTCATCGTGGTATGGTTTAGGTTGGAAGGGACCTTCCAGGGGTCCGATCCTCCCCCAAAGCAGGGTCGATTCAAAGGTGAAGTGAGATGAGGTTGCTCAGAGCCTCATCCAGTCGAGTTTTGGCTGGATCTGAGGTCAGAGGTTCCTCTTCCAGCATATGGATTTTTGAGCACTGTGGGGTTTTTTTCCCTTCCATCTAGTCTCATTTTCTGCAGCTCATACCCATCGCTTCCTTCCCTTTTGCTCTGTACCTCTGAGAAGAGGCTTACTCAGACTTCAGCAACCATCTATTTGCATCCAAAACCAGCAGATTACACTCCTGAGCCCTCCCTCTCTCAGGCTGAACAAACCTGGTTCTCTTTCCTCTTCTCATACACCATGTTCTCTCTTCCCCTTGACAATCCTCCACGGGGCTAAGTCCAGCGTGTCCATGGCTTTTTGTCCAGGACTGGGTGCGGTGCTGCAGATGCCGTCTTGTGAGTGCTACACAGAGAGGGATAATTACTCCTCAGCCTGCTGACTGTGCCCTTGCTAACGCAGCCCAGTGTGGGGTCAGCTTCAAATATTGACTTATACCAGAGTGGAACTTCAAGGCTCATTTAATATCCACTTAACACTCACTTACACATAAGAAATTTGGAAATTACTTCAATTTTCCAAGCACCGAAAAGGATTTGCTGGGTGTTTTGCAGGTGGGTTTATTTTGTAACTGGGAGACTCCCACAGCCCATTACCCTGAATCCTGTGGGTGCATCCTTTGAAGGAGCTAATGGCTACAGAGGGTTTTGGAATATTCTCGCAGGGCTGCCAGGTAGAGCCGTGTGAGGAGGAGAGGTTGAGTCCTCAGTTTGTGTGCTGCAAAGCCGTCCTTTAACCGAGCAGTGGACCCCAAACCTCTGCTGCTGTTAGCATTGAAGTGCCCTTAATGGCTGCTGCCTGAGCTCCCAGGGCAGAGTCATCTAGTTCTTGGCGATGCATCAAGGTGCTTTAGTTATTGTTTGTGTTTTCCTCTCCAGAGCTGCTAAACTAATCTGGTGAATCTCTCTTGTCTCCCGTGGCTGTCGTTGCTCGCAGAGTGTTCCGTGCCGCTGGGGGACAACCCCGCGGCCAGGCTGGGTTCCGCTCCCTGCAGGCATTGCCAGGAGCTTCCGTCATGAATAATAATTCATGTTTGTTTTTTCCTGTCGTTAAGCTCTCTGGATTCTGAGCTGACATCGCTCTGCCAGTCTGTGCTGGAGGATTTCAACCTCTGCTTGTTCTACCTGCCCTCTCCTCCTAATCTGAGCTCAACGAGTGAAGATGAAGAAGAATATGAGAGCGGCTACTCCTTCCTTCCTGATCTCCTCATCTTCCGCATGGTGATCATCTGCCTTATGAGTGTTCACAGCCTGAAGCGGGCAGGTAACCAGTGCTTTCCTTGGCCGCTCAGAAATCCAGCCATTAGCTCTCCACGCTCCCGTCGGGCTGGAGGTCTCTGAGTCATGTTTTGGACCAGCGGTCGGTCTCCTCCACCTCATTTCACTCTCTCCTTGCAGGCTCAAAGCAGTACAGCGCAGCCATTGCTTTCACGCTGGCCCTCTTCTCTCACCTGATAAATCACGTCAACATTCGCCTGCAGGCAGAGCTGGAGGAAGGGGAAAATCCCGTCCCAGCCTTTCAGAGCGATGGCACAGGTAAGAGAACAGAGACGGTATAAGCTGGGGCTCCCTCGTGGCCTGCCTGGGCTGGCTTTTCCTTTGCTTCCCTGACTCTCTTGGCATGGGTTTGTGGTATAGTGCCTGAAGCGGTGTTAGAGACATCTTGCTCTGTGACTGCTGGGCTGGAATCCCCAGAGATGGGGAATCTGCTGTGACAGCGTCCACTGGGACACTCTCTGTGAGTATCAGAATCATCACGGGATGATGAAAATGTTGCTGCCCTTGCTGTAAGGAGATAGTTTTGTGTAGCTCTTGGCTGCTCAGTCATCATCTGGTTACCCCAATCTGTCTCTCTCTTTGGTGTTACCTTCTGGTCCCTCTTTTCCACCAAAATGACCTTGGGTGAAGTGCAGAGCAGAGCAGTGTCCCGGGGCGGCAGGCCCTGCTCGGCACTTCTCATCTCTGCGCACGCTAAACCAGATCGTTACTTTCGGAGGGGTCCTGTTGAGCAGCAAATGAACTGCTGCACCTCAGCAAGCAGCCCATGCGCCACATGGCACCGAGCGCTGCTCCTGGGCAAAAGCACCAGCGAAGGGCTCCTCCCCACGGGGGTTCTGAGGCTGTCCCAGGCTGCTGGAAGGGCTGTGAGCGTGTTGGTCAGGGGAGGGATGAGGTCAGCTCAGTGTGGTCACAGGGTGGCCTGGCTGGTTTGATCGAGCTGGCTGGCACATGCCCCTGCCCTGCCTGGTGGTCACTTGGACCGTAGGAAGCTGGGGAAAAGACTGAAGCTTCAGCTGTGTGTTTTCTGTTGGTCTGGCAGCGTTCAGCACTGAGGCTGCTGACAGGGACGCGGGCACTAGGGATCAGGCTTCAGAGTCTTTCTGGGCGCCGTTTAGAGAGTGAGTCGTTCTTCTCGGGTTGTCATTACTGGTTGGCCGGTTAAAGACACTAATGGGAGCGATGGTGGAAATTGGCACTGCTGGTTCCCAGGCTCAGGGCTGGCCAGAGCTTGTGTGACACATTGGGACTCTCTTAACCTGTGCCTTGTTTTACCTGCAGATGACCAGGAGCCACGAGAGCCCTTGAACTCGATTGAGAAGGAAGCTGAGGCTGACTTGGCCAATCATCAGCCCAGGGAGGAGCAGCGGAAGAACGACTGCAAGAAAAGCAAGAAGTACTCCCGCCTCTCCTGCTTGCGCCGCCGCCGCCACACCCAGAAGGTGGATGAGAGTGACCTGAGTGAGGGCTTCGACTCTGACTCCAGCCAGGGCTCCATAAAGGGCAGTGATGGCTCAGAAAGTGGCTCCGAGAAGAGTGACGAGGAAGCAGAAGCTGCTTTTGATGTGGAGACAGACTCTGACATGAACAGCCAAGAATCCCGGTCTGATTTGGAGGACATGGAGGATGAGCCGGGTGAGGAGGGAAGCAGCCGAGACAAAAGCGGGCCCAAAGAGGCCTTAAAAAACTGTGTGGATGGCAGCGGGCTGGGGGACTCCAAGGGCCCAGGCATCTCTAAACCGGAGGCTCCCGATCCGGCAGTCAACGGCCCAGCTTCCCTGAGCACCAATGACGCGAGCATAGCCAGTAACCTCCAGGCCATGTCCACCCAGCTATTCCAGACCAAACGCTGCTTTCGCTTGGCCCCCACCTTCAGCAACATCCTTCTGAAGCCGAGCAGTGAACTACCGGCCTTGAAGGACAGGACGGAAAGCAAACCGTGTGTCAATGGTGACCTGGAGAAGCCTGGCTTGGCAGAGCAAGGTAGGGATTGGCCCCCTCCTTCGGAGAACTCTTTGTTGCGGTTTTGTGCTGAGAACTGCCGGCTGCGGCAGGCTGTGTGCTCAAATCCACCCCTTCACGTGGTGCCCGTTCTCCATCGGCCAGGTTTGGAGGAGCAGGTTGCCCAGGGGCTGAGCCGGTCTTGGGCTGGGTGTTTCCTGAGGGAGGAGCTTTGCTCTCAGTGCCCGGCACCCAGGAATGTGTGCACTGGCACTGCAGCCAGCCAGGATTACCTGTTGTTCTGCTCAATAGGCCGAACGCTGAGCAGCTCTGATAACACGGAGGACAATTCCAGCGGGTGTTGAAAATTGGGATTATCTTCCCTTTCCCCGTGTGAAATCCCTGTAACCAGACACTTATTGGCACTTCTGACGGACGCGGCAGATGCAGCCCAGGACATTCTCTGTGAGATGTCATGCTTTCATCTCTGCAAAGCTCTCTCGTGTGTGAGATGTGACCTGGGCACACGCGAGAGGAGTTGAGGGCCCTTTTCGCGCCCCTCCAAGCGCTGCCTCGCTGCATGCTCCGGGCTGAGCCAAACGCGGGTGCTCAGCAGGTGGAGCTGCCACTTCCACCCCCGAGCGCTGTTCTGGGAAAAAACAGCTTGAAAGGGAGATCTGAGGCTCGACAGGGAGTTGTCTGTATTTCAGATAAACCCACACGGGCCTGTTTGCTCTTGTTTGTCGCTTCTCCCAGCTTCCCCGGAGCAGGGAAACATTTTTGCGTCGCACTGCCAGGTTCCCGGGGCCTGCAGCACTGGCAGGGTTCAAGGTTTGCCTGGGCCAGGTTTGGAGGGGATGTGTGAGATCATGTCCATGTTTACTGGTTCCTGGTGCTGCTTCCTAGCCCCTTGACAGAGATGGGGGTGAAGGAAGAAACGCACCATTTTTGGTCTGTTCAACATTTTCCTTCAGTGGGTTACAGAGATGTTGCAGCTCCGGTATTTGTGTGCGTGGCCACGACGCTAGAGTGAGGCTGAAGGAATTAACCCGTGTGCTCTTTAGCTTTGAGCTCTCCTGGCCTCAGCCGGGCTGCTTCAAACCCCGAGGTGTTTAATGGTCTTGATGCTCTGTCAGGGACAGTTTCTGGATAATTTACTTCCTCCCTCTTGTTTGGGAGGGTTCGTTGAGTGATAATTGCTGTGCTAAGAGGCAGAAGTGACTGCAGTTAAAATAAGGGAGCGTAGCAAAACGCATCATTGATTCCCAGCTTGCTGCTGCTGCGACTTCAGGTCACTTGTGGCTAATGTGATTGCCAGGGCAGTGGCTTTGAGGTCCCAGAATTACAAGGCTGCAAAGCACGTTCAGTGTTTAAAATCACCTGGGCCCCAGCTCATCAAACAACCCTCCCCTTCTCCTCTCTTGCGTAGCCCACAGGTTGATGCGCGTTGACCTAAACCATGGTTTGCTGGCTCTGGTCTCTGCAGGAAATGATTTGGTCCTTGCGCTGGCCCATGCTGCTGCCCCTGCCCCTTTAGTGAGCGCCTCGGGGGCTGCTGCGGGGGTTCAGGTGTTTGTCACGCTCTCGCAGAGAGATTTTAGCAACCTGCTCTCAACTAAGAAGATGCAGCAGTGACATGCTCTTATCACCAGCGCAGGGGACAGGGAACTGGTGGTGTGAGGATGTGTGGAGGAATCGAGAAGTCCAGCTCGGCTCTACCAGCCCAGGGCTGTTCTTGTGCCGGTGGGGCTTGACCTCTCAGGGGGTGGAGCGTCTGCCATCCGCTTTTCCCTTCGCTTTCCAGATGACGTGTCTGACTCGGAGGAAAGCATTTCAAGTAACAAATCCTGCAGGAACGAGCGATCCCTTCAGGAGAAGCTGGAGATCGTGACCAACGAAGGGCTGCTGCTCACTGTCAAGGTGTTCCTAGACTGGCTGAGGACAAACACAGACCTCATCATCATGTGTGCTCAGGTGGGAGCCCTGCTTGGTGCTCGGGCCAGTTCCCCAGGCTGGGACGCTGTTGAAGCTGCTGTCCCAGTCCTGGACGGAAGGTGATGTCAAACACTCCACCAGCTGAATTAAGATAATCTTGACCCAAGCAGCACAGTGAAATTTACTCTTCACAAAGCGTTCTGAGGTCTGTGAAAGGTGCTGGAAAGCCCAAGCACTGGTTATTGCGTACCTCTGCCTTGACGTTTTCTGTGGCCTTTTGTGTTTTGTTCTTGCAGAGCTCCCAGAGCCTGTGGAACAGGCTGTCCGTGCTCCTGAACCTTCTGCCCTCTGCTGCAGACCTGCAGGAATCAGGTACTGGAGAAGGAAGTGTGTGACGTTTCGGTAAGCCCAGCCACCAGTGATGTGCCTGCGATGGGACAGATCCCGAGGTGAGATCTGTCCCCCAGGGCTCAGTGCTGGGGCCTGTGCTCTTTAGCATCTTTATCAATGATCTGGACGAGGGGGTCGAGGGCACCCTCAGTCAGTTCACAGATGACACCAAGGTGGGCAGGTATGTCGATCTGCTGGGGGGTCAGGAGGCTCCACGGAGGGCTCTGGCCAGGCTGGAGCAATGGGCTGAGGCCAGTGGCTCAGGTTCAACCAGGGCAATTGCCGGGTCCTGCCCTGGGGTCACCCCAACCCCTGGCAATGCTCGAGACGGGAGAAAGAGTGACTGGAAACTGCCCAGGGAAAAGGCCCTGGGGGGGTCAGTGACAGCGGCTGGAGAGCAGCCAGCAGTGAGACCAGGGGGCCAAGAAGGCCAACAGCATCTGGGCTTGTGCCAGCCCTGGTGTGGCCAGCAGGAGCAGGGCAGGGACTGTCCCCCTGGACTGGGGAGGCCAAACCTCGAATGCTGGGTTCAGTTTTGTCCCCTCCCTGCCAGAAGAACCTTGAGGGGCTGGAGCATGTCCAGAGAAGGGCAGCGGAGCTGGTGCAGGGTCTGGAGCACAATGTGCTGAGGAGCAGCTGAGGGACCTGGA
>NW_010418308.1:3116-6980 GCF_000710305.1 Buceros rhinoceros silvestris | reverse complement strand
CAGGGGGGACCTGGCAGCGCTGGGGCTCGATGGGCTCAAAGGGCTTTGCTCACCCAGACCATTCAGTGACTCTGTGTTAGCCAGGAGCACCTGCTCGTAGAGTGAAGTGCACCGTGGCAGTGACATCCTGCATGTGTTGATCCTGTTTAAACACCATCCCAGTTAAATACTGCCCTGGAGCCTTCGGCTCTGTCGATGCTTCATGTCAAGTCATAGAGTGTTTTGGTTTCGAGGCGACCTTTAAAGGTCCCACACATGCATATGGCTGACAAGATACTGCGACAGGCAGAGCCATGTGCCCGAAGTCCTCGTGTGCCCACAGGGGTTGGAATTAACTGCCAAAACCCTGAGTAAGGGTATGATTTTGTCATGGCAATTGTGGAAACCAGTTTTGAAGCTCCAAATGCTCGTGATGTGCCTGTACCTCAGGTACAGATCCCCGTGGCCGTGAGGAGCGTGGTGTGAACAGGGCTGCCGCTCCCCTGGGAAAGCTGCCCCTCCAAGCAGCAGCTTTTCTGCAGTGGAGTCCCTCAGCAGGTTCTCTGGGACCTTTTGTTCCTCCTTCACAGTCCACACGGAATTGAAAAACCCTCTGCCCTTGGCTATGACAGGCAGTGCCTTAAAGCCGTTCTCCTCCATGTCTCACCTCGGCTGTTGAAGTCACCCTGTGCTTCCCCTCCGTCCTCTGCAGGGCTGGCCCTGTGTAACGAAGTCAAGGACGTTCTGAGCAGCGCTGAGCTCCCAGACCTCAAAGCCAACCTGCTGCTCCCTGAAGACGTGGCCCTGCGGAACCTTCCCCCTCTGAAAAACGCCCACAAGAGGTTTAACTTTGAGCAGGACCGGCCCATTTTCTCAGCAGTTGAGGAGGTGAGTCGGGGTAAATCCCGAATCCTAGCACAAGCTGCGTTTCCCCCTGCAGAGGTGTCCTAGCCTTGCAGATGAAGATCTAGCTCTTTCTTACCAAAAAAGACCCCAGACTGATTCAGCCATCCAAGTCTGAGCTGGGTTGGTGGTGGTGGTTGCTGCAGTCATCTGGCTGTTCAACAAACCACCTTCCTGTCCCTGGCGGAGTCGTTACGGAGGGAAGCAGAGTCTCGTGTTGGCAGCACGGAACCTCCTGCCCTGCCTGCGCAGGCAGCAGTTGTTCCGCTGCCCTGCCTGCACCGAGGGGAACTCGGCTGGAGCTGCCCCTGCGATTCTTCTCCAGTAAAAGTCAGTGCAATCTTACGTCACTGGCGCTCTGAGCCCTCGCCCAGCACATCCGTCTACTTTCCCAAGCACCAGGGACTGAGGCCATCGTTCCTGGGGAGTGGAAGCAGGAAAAGGCAGTTTTTCTCCTCCTGTTTTGCCTGGCTAGACCAATCGGTTCCCTTTGGAGCAGGGAGTGCGTTAACGCCTGCCTCGAATTGAGGGCCCTGCTCTGGCGCCTGACGTGGGACCATGTTTGTTAACTCACCGTCCGCTGGCTGAGCTCTTGATGTCGTCCCAAGCTGCCGAGGTGGCTGGAGCAGAGTGCAGCCATCCCGCGTCCCACGGGAGCTCACCGTGTGCCGCCCGGAACAGGGCCTGTCGGGATGCAGTTCTTCTATGGGATTCCTTTACCCAGCAGCAAGGGCTTGAGCAGAGATGACGGGGGGAGCACGTCTATGTTTTCTGAGGTTTTCTTGAGCGAGGGAAGCCCAGCCTGCCAGGGTGTCGAAGCTTTCTGGCCAGCCGTAGGCTTTCCTGCAGCCTCTGTCTTCAGACGCACGTTTCCATCCAGAACGTTTCCTTTGGATTTTGTGAACCGCAGTCTCTGCCTTCTCCAAACGTGCGAGCCGCAGGGTCGGGGCCGGCTCGGGCTGCGAGGAGACAGGGCTGGTGATGGCCCCTCTGCTTCTTTGCAGTCTGTCGTTCGGATTTGCTGCATTCGGAGCTTTGGCCACTTCATTACCCACTTGCAAGGCAGCATCCTGCAGTTCAACCCGGAGCTGGGGATCTTCATCAGCATAGCCCAGGCGGAGCAGGACAACCGGCTGCACCAGGCCCAGGCCCAGTTCCACATGGTGAGTTGGCGGGGGCGGGCTGAGCCTCTGCGCCTGGCACAGTTTCCTGAGGATGACTATTAGATTGTAACTAACATCACCCACCTGTGGTGGGAGGTGAAAGTTTTGCTCCTTAAAGCTGCTCAGGCGTCCCCTCTTTGCCCCATTTCTGGAAACAAGCACCAGTGTCAACTCGTGTGTCTCCTGCTAACTGAGCTGGAAGTTTGTTTTTGTAACTAGGCTGCAGAGGAGGCTCGTCGGAACAGGCTGATGAGAGACATGGCTCAGCTTCGACTGCAGGTAGGAGACACTGGTTCCAGCCTGAAAACTGGCTGAGATGTGTGGAACTGGGAGGAAAAGGGGGAGCACTCTGCTCCCATCCTACACGGAGTCTGTTGTGCAAAGACAGAATGTTAGAACATGTCGAGTTGGAAGGGACCCGTAAGGATCATCGAGTCCAACTCCCTGCTCCTCGCAGGGCTACCCAAAACTGTATCTTGAGTTGGAAGACACCATAAGGATCATCAAATCCAACTCCCTGCTCCTCACAGGACTACCTAAAACTAAACCATATGACTAAGAATGGTGTCCAGACACTCCCTGAACTCTGACAGGCTGGTGCTGTGACTGCTGCCCTGGGGAGCCTGTTCCAGGGACTGACCACCCTCTCAGCGAGGAACCTTTTCCTAACGTCCAACTTGAGCTTCCCCTGACACAGCTTCATCGCTTCTCCTCGTGTCCTGTCGCTGGCCACTAGAGAGAGGAGCTCAGCACCGCCCCTTCTGCTGCCCCCAGGAGGGAGCTGTAGGCTGGGAAGAGGCGCCTCTCAGCCTCCTCTTCTCCAGGCTGAAGAAGCCTGCTGGCCTCAGCCTCTCCTCACAAGCCTTGCCCTTGAGGTCTTGGTCACCCTCCTCTGGACACACTCTGAGTTTGATGTCCTTCGTGTTTTGAGGTGCCCAAAACTGCACCCTTGCAGGGTCACAACAAATGTTGTGACCTGGGACCACACCAGTGCAGTGTAGAGGGGACAGTCACCCTCCTCTGACCCACTGGCTGCATCCAGCCTCTGCTCCACGTGCTGGATGTGGAAGGGCCCGATGGACCTTTGCAGGGTGGGTCTTGCCCTGTTTGATGATTTGTTTCAGCATAAATGTGAAGCCGGGGTCTCTGCGTGCGTGTTTTTTCAGCTGGAGGTCTCTCAGCTGGAGGGCAGCCTCCAGCAGCCCAAAGCACAGTCAGCCATGTCTCCTTACCTCGTCCCGGACACCCAGGCCCTCTGCCAGCACCTGCCTGTCGTCAAGCAGCTGGCCACGAGCGGGAGGTTCATAATCATCATCCCTCGAACAGGTACGGGGACTCCTGCGCCTGCTGCCCCTCCTTCCCTCCTGCCTCGGAGGGCTGCCCAGGCTGGTGCTTTCGCTCTTGTTGCTGTTGTCCTTTACTGTGACTGGAGCAGCTGAAACGCCGTTTCCACACATCGCTTTGGGGGCCTGTTTCACGTGTGGCCCATGCTTGGAATCTGCTGTGGCGTATCGGAGGGCAGCAGAAGCGTGAGCGGCCCTGCAGCTCAGTGGGATGAGGAGCTCCACGCGTCTGGACCTGCTCGCAGACGCAGAGCTGTGCGCCACATGGTTTTGCTGCTTTTTTTCCTGTCAGTGATCGATGGTTTAGACTTCCTGAAGAAGGAGCATGCAGGCGCTCGGGACAGCATCCGGTATCTGGAGGCGGAATTTAAGAAGGGAAACAGGTGAGAGAGGCGCAGCAATACACTTTGTCCTTGCCTAGGAGTGGGTGTATTGTGGGGTGGGAGAAAATGCCGGTGGTGGGAGCAGGCTGGGCA
>NW_010418308.1:2091-2999 GCF_000710305.1 Buceros rhinoceros silvestris | reverse complement strand
GCGGAGCGAGTGAGGAGTGGGCCAAGGGAGAGCTGGGCCTCGGGGCTGCCCTTGGTAAGAGGGAGGGGGGTGACAGAGCAGATCTGGCAGCTGGTCCTCCAGGTACACTTGTGGTTGCTGCCTGGCCAAGAAGTGGAGCTGCATCTTTTCATCAGTGTATAAAACCAAGCGATGCCTCTTACTGGTGCTCTGGGGCTGCTGGAAGAGCCGTCCTGCGCTATTTATTGCCCAGGTTGGCTGTAGAAAGACAAGGAGCTGCTGCTGTGAAGACAAACAGCATCTTCACAGCCTGCGTCAGGGCCGGTGGGCTGTTAAACTCGTCACACGTGGTGCTGGAGATGAGAAGGGGAGCTGATCTGAGGCGTTGGGCAGCCCTTGGATGTTGTGACAGGGTCCTGGTGTCCTGCTGTAGAACATTGACTTCAGTGTGTGTGACCCTCCCTGTGAGCTCAGCACAGGGCCGGTGGGCTCTGAAACTAGTCACACGTGGTGCTGGTGATGAGAAGGGGAGCTGATCTGAGGCGTTGGGCAGCCCTTGGATGTTGTGACAGGGTCCTGGTGTCCTGCTGTAGAACATTGACTTCAGTGTGTGTGACCCTCCCTGTGAGCTCAGCAACTCGGGTCTTTCCTTAGGTACATTCGTTGCCAGAAAGAGGTTGGGAAGAGCTTTGAGCGGCATAAATTGAAGAGACAAGATTTAGACGCCTGGTAAGGTTCCAGCATCTGGAGATGGCAGAGCCCGATTCCCAGCAGGCAGGAGGTTGTGGGGAGAGGTGTTAGCACTGGAACCCGTCACACAGCTTGCGGGGTTTGGGGCTCTCTGTGAGTAGTTATAAAATTGTCTGAAGAGAGGAGTCGGGCATCCAGAGGCTGTAAACCCTCTGCTGGGAGGAGAGGGGACAGAGCGG
>NW_010418308.1:1009-1696 GCF_000710305.1 Buceros rhinoceros silvestris | reverse complement strand
GCTCTCAAGGTCCCTTCAGCCCAAACCAGTCGGTGGTTCTGTGGTCTTGCACAGCACCAAACACTTGGTGCTAAGAAGGGCCTCGGAAAAGTCTTCAGCAGGCAGCAGAGGACCAGTCCTGCTCTCCTCACGTCCTCCGGAGTGCGTGTGAATCTGTCTGCACAACGCGGGCTCCCCTCTGACTCTCCCCTCTGTTTCTCTTCTCTCGTATCTGCCCGGCAGGAACCTCTATAAAATCCTGGACAGCTGCAAACAGCTGACGGTGTCGCAGGGGAGCGGGGAGGACGACACCACGGGAATGGTCACCATCATCACGGGCTTCCAGCTGGAGGACCTAAGTGCGTTCTCGGCGCCCATGCAGGTTCGTTGCTCTTTTCTGGCTGGTGACCTCGTGAGATTAACATCTGGTTGATTAGGAAGAGATGATTATTTTTCATGTTTTCTGCCTTTGGGCCCTGGATTTCCCGAATTCACTTTATAGGCTGGGATTCCTGTTTCCTTGAAGGCCTCTTGGCTTGTCATGGTTTTGCAGTACAAAGTATCCCGGGGAGGTGGGAGGAGTATTTGCGCGTCTGCACAGGCCGCTCAGGCCAGAGCAGCTTCAGTGTGAAGGAGAATTGGGCCTTTTAGCTGTGAAAAACCACCTGAGACTCTCCGAGTCTTGCTGGGGCAAGAAAAACCCCCTGT
>NW_010418308.1:545-871 GCF_000710305.1 Buceros rhinoceros silvestris | reverse complement strand
CGTTTCCCCAGGACTGCCCGCCAGTCAGCCGCCAGCGCCAGCGTGGAAATCAAAAACGTTCTGGAGTTCTACAAGCAGTGGAAAGAGATGGGCTGATGCTCGGGAAGGCACCGGGTTGGTGAACCTTTCTCTCCCCCTCTCGGAACGGGCAGCGTCTGAACGAAGGAAACAAAAATCAGGGCGACACTTAGACACGAAGAAGCAGCAGCAGCAGCAAAAGTATCTACCCTAAACAACAAATGTAAAAACCAAGGCAATTTGGGCACACGCACAGCGACACCCTCCACCCGCATCCCGCCCAGACGGCTGGGCAGCTCCGACCGCGC
>NW_010418308.1:0-298 GCF_000710305.1 Buceros rhinoceros silvestris | reverse complement strand
GTCCTTCATCCCCCCCGTCCTCCCCAGGGCTCGCTCGGTCCCCTGGAACGGGCCGGCAGCAGCTTCTCAAGCGTGGACTTGACTTCGGCGAAACCAAACCAGCGCAGCAGAACTGGAGCCCTCCTGGCGTGGGGGAGCAGATCCAGGGAGGGGGCAGCTCCCGCTGGCCGCCTGGTGACAGGAAAGCACAGTTTTTTAATTATTGTTTGTTTCCCCTCCTTCGAATTAATTATTTTTCAAGGATTTTTTTTCCTTATTAAGTCTCCATTTTTATATATATGAATAATATTAAACAAAA
>NW_010418307.1:0-785 GCF_000710305.1 Buceros rhinoceros silvestris | reverse complement strand
CTCATCTTTCTTGGGATGCTGGTGGGCTGAAAAAACTATAAAGGGTTTAGAAAACACACCCCCATACTTCCAGGCCAGGAATTTTAATAGCCGGCTCCATACATCTTCCTGGCCCCCCTTTTTTGTGACATCACCTATGCCTGGTTTTACCTGCCAGTTCTTGGATTTTGTCATTTGAATTTTTTACATCAAAAGGTTTTATCTGCCACCGAATGCTGGCAGATGTTGACAAAGGAGACCTTTGTAAAGGCAGTAATAAAGTTACACATCTGCATTGAAAGTACAGCTGTTAAAGGGAACCAAGTACTCTCTCGCCATCTTCCAGTTTTAGGAGATGACCCTTACTGTGCAATAGCCTCTTTGGTCTCAGCGATGCCTCTTCCTCAAGACTTTTCTTAGCAAAAGGTCAGTCAGTACCTGAAGAGTTAGTTGTTGACCTGAATGAAACTCCAAATGATGTGGAACTGCTGTTACATATGTATAAAGGAGATCATTTGGGCACCCGTTCCTTTTAAAGCAATGACCACAACAAAAACCCCTGTGTTGATTACTGAGAAACTTTTACTAAAAACTCCATTTCTCTCTGATTAGGAGAGCAGCGAGCAAGAGAGATTGCATGGAGGTTTTGCCTGTGGAGGTCGAGAGGAAGAAGAGCAAGGTCTGGCTCCTGGAAAGCAGAAAACTGGGTGTTGAATATGCCTCGTGTGACCAGTTCTTCAATGGTGACTGGTTGCTCAGGGTGGGTGGTTGGGAACTTGCTGGGGCTACAGAGGTTGCTGTGGCCA
>NW_010418306.1:0-7823 GCF_000710305.1 Buceros rhinoceros silvestris | reverse complement strand
TGAGGCCATGTTGCTGAAAACGCAGCTGCACGGGGCAGGGGACCTCTCCAGGATGGCGGATCACCATCTCCCTAAGATTATGTTCTACGGTGAACTTGCCACCGGCTGCCATAAGAGAAGAGCTCCAAAGAGGAGATATAAGGACTCCCTCAAACAATACCTCAGCTTTGGCTGTATTGACCACCATCAGTGGTCAACCCCGGACTCCAACCAGGAGATTCGGAGACGCACCATATAGAACGCTGCTGTCTCCTTTGAGGGCATATGTAGAATCAGTCTTGAGGAGAAAAGACAGCGCAGAAAGAACCTTGACTGTACCACCCAAGGAGACCTTCCAGTGTGCTCTTTGCAACCGGACTTGCCTATCCTGCATTGGCCCTTTCAGCCATCAGTGTGCTTGCAGTAAGCATGGGTAAAGCCCTTCCCAAATCCTGGTCCATTAAGGCAAATCGTGATGCTGAGTATCAT
The DNA here is from genome assembly GCF_000710305.1 of Buceros rhinoceros silvestris. NCBI lineage: Eukaryota > Metazoa > Chordata > Aves > Bucerotiformes > Bucerotidae > Buceros > Buceros rhinoceros. The sequence continues at coordinate 7,355 of NW_010418306.1, read as the reverse complement.
ATAGCAGCTCATAGTATCGACACAGCGAGGGTACTTATTCCTCACGGTAGTGATGGGTGTAGTTATACTACCTTTAGTAAAAGTAACTCATTCAGCTACTGAAGCAACATTTTCTAGCCAATATTCTGCATTATTTCTATGTGAAAGATGTTATTTTTCTCTGCTAATAGTTCATCAGCTTTGTACATGTAAAAGATAACGTGCTGCTAGCCATAAAAAAAGTGTGTATACCCTTTTGTTTCTAGTGAGAAACTATGCAACATCTTCAGGGCAAGTTCATCTGTCTTACATGTGCACCCCATCTCGATTCAAAAACAGAAGTCTCCTATGAAGGACAGTATGGAAGAGGAGAGAAGGCTCAGCTAGATACATAAATACTTCTAAGATTTTTTTTTTTAAGGAAAGAACTTTTCACAGAAACATTTCAAGACATTTTTCTGCCTGGAAATTTCTACCGAAACATGTCGATGTATACACCTTACAAAGCAAACAGCACACCCACATAGATCTCAAAAAGCCTTTTCCACTCTGTGAGGTTAAAACTTCGTGCCTTAAAATGTTGAGCCTTAAAACGTTGAGCCTTAAAACATTGAAAGGCAAGTTTGCCCATTGATTAAGGCCCTGCAAAATCACTAAATGGATGATGGTAGAAGGTTCCTCTGGAAATCATCCAGTCCAACCACTGTGCTCAAAGCTAAGTCTTCTAAAGCATATTGCCCAGGACTGTGTCCATTCAGGTTTTTAATACCTCTGAGGATGGTGATTCCTAGACCTTTCTGGACAACCTGTCCAAGCTTTTGGCCACTATCACAGAACAAAAGTTTCTTATGTTTAAACGGAATTTCTTGTATTTCGTTCTGTGCGCAGTCAAGAGTCAGAGGTTTAATTTCCAATTGTGCCAAACTCTCTCTGTAAATCACCTTCTGAAAAAGTCTCCTTGTGAAACAGGGATAATAGCATCTACTCGCTCAGACTTGTCTCACAGGATACATCTGTTAAAGATTTTAAAGCACTCAAGATGCTCTGAAATCATGGTTTAAATGAAGAGTTTTAACGAGACAAAAAAAAAAGGTACGACATACTTTTTTTTCCAGGAAAAGAGGTTTCAAAGATGGTCAGAACAGAGGCTCATAACACTTTTATCAGAACAAAACTAGCTCTCCAGTAGATATTTAACTTGCTCATTCAGAGTAATAATGCAAAAAAACTTTGTCAGAAAGGAAAAAACTGAGAAGTGTAGTTGCTACCTCATTCACTAGGAAAAAGAAATTTGAAAAGACAAAGATTTTTTTCAACTTGTGTAAATGGTGGAAATGACATATAAGGTTATTATGATACCTGCTATCTTATTAATTATGTCTGAAGCCAATTTCTACAATTTATTTTTTAAGAATTTTCTTTTTTTTTTGGAGTCCTAGGTTGAAGGCAATCTGGACATGTATGTAATCTGTGTACATACAGATGGGAGATGAATTAACTCTCTTAAGAGAAATCCTCTTTCTGTCTCCACCTCCTCTGATGACCAGCATGTCCAGGCTTTGAAATATCTTTGTAATGGCATTGAGGCTATGCTGAAAGTCACTAGATCTAATGATTCATGAATGGACAAGGCTGGTGATTAACAATCCCAGGCCATTCTTTGGCCTGTTGCCTGAGCCACGATGGCATTAACTCCGTATAAAAACATGTAAATCAAGAGCTAGGACCCTGACAAATTCTTCATTCCTTCCTCTAATTTTATCCCAACAGCAAAATAAAAGCATTGGTTGTTTGGGGTGGTTTTTCCCATTTTGGCCAGTTCAGGTCAAAATGACATCCCCAGATCCATCTGAGGTAACACATCAAGTTAGAACAGCCAAGGCAAATCAACTTTATACAGAGCAAAAATAGGCAAAATGCTACACTCCTACTTGTTTAAATTTCCAGGGTAAATGAAAGTCATTTGGGTCAGTTAAGATGACATGGGGACATAAGTTTAGAACAAAGTTGAAACTTACAGTTCTGGATCATTATCAAATCTTTTAATTTTGGCTTTTCAGTAATATCAACTTGTCAGTCCACGCACTTGCTGAGGAACTAGTTTTTTCTTGTGGAAATAGAAGAAATATATATCATTGAGGGATACAGGTGACACTAAAAAGGTGATTTGTATGTGAATGATAGCATGATACAAACTACAGATAACTACAATTGTGTGAAAATTTCTGTTCTGGGCTAAAGGTTTTTACGCACAAAATAAAATTTTAATAAAATGTCAGTCTTTCATCCAGACTAGATTTATATACCTCAAGTGACAAAGCTTCTGTGAACAGCTTCAAGGTGAAATGATGTTATTTTTATTGATTAAATGATGAAATTTTGCTATCAGACAGATGGAAAGACAGCTTCTCGCAGAAAAACCTAAAAATATGATGAGAAACCACAAAATTATTAGATATTTTTACAAATGGTAAAAGTGTGATTGTTCTTGCTTGTTTAGCTTCAGTTTCACAAGCAAAAAAGTTCACTTTTCTGTTGACAGAGTTATATCATCTCCGAGAATTGTGTCAGGATTTGTATTTCTAGAATAGCCACCATATAAATCATAAGCTTGAGTCTGTTGTCTTTTCCTCAAGTGGGGATATTTTGTTCTGAGCACTCTCATCAAAATCAATGGCCAAGTAAAATATTTCTCAAAGCAGAACAAAAGAATTACAGGATTTGACATTCGCCAGATGTTATCATTGCACATAGGAATCTAGATGGACAGACAATAACTTCTAAAGTTAAGGAGACACCTTAGAGGGTTTTTTTGTAATCTTATTAAAAATCAAATTCACAACATCAATAGATCCTTCCTGTGCTATGTAATTACATTACAGGCATTTAATTGAAACTAAATAGAAATGAAACTTATCCTAGCATAGACATGTTCTGATGGTAGAAACTCAGCAGGAGGGTGCAAGCTTATTAAAGATGTTCTTCATCTGTGCAGCTCTTCAGGAAATAAGTATGTTTTCTTTTGAAGTGCTCTTTGTCATTTGAAAACATTCTAGCAGCAAAACCAAGAATTTTCAATTAAATATATTAATCAAGGAGTTGCATATTTAGAAATACAACCCATTGAATTAAAAAGGTGAAAGTGGAGGTTTATCATTGAAGGGTTTCAGGTGAAAAGTCCCACATACTGGCACCACAATTTAGCTAGAGAAGCAACTGGTTTTACTCACATTAATAAGAAATACACTCACTGCAAAAATAAACTCATCATTTTAATGGATAATTTGATATATTGCTTGGGGGAAGAAATTTTAACTATTCTGAACTGTCTTAAACTCTACTGCTTGATCCCTTTCCGTTGGGGATCGTAAGTGATTCCTGGAAGCAGGCTTATGTAGGAGTATGTTTTGCACAGAGTTTCCAGAAAGAAATGAATGGTAAGAACTTCTGATGAGCAATAAAAATTTCCCCTGAGAATTTCTGAAAATACGACTACCCCAGCAAAACACTGTTGTGTCCTGTGGTCCAGTTAGAAAAGATCCTGGTTTTATTCTGTTCTTATTCCTTTGATTATCTGTATACCGACAAAAAAAAGCTTGATTTAAGGAATTACCTAATGTTGTTACCATATGCTGTGCCGTCTTTAACCAAAATACATCAGTAGTCAAAAAAGTAACCCTCTTAAAACAGCCAATCAGTTGATACTAACTTAAAATATTTTCTCTCCAGAAAAATGCAGTCATGCAGGAAGACTGACTTTGGTTCTCTTGAGAGATGACAGGAAGGGGTTAAATATAGGGCTAAATTTCAGAGCAAAGTATCACAGAGTTGCTGAAGTAGGAACTCTCTCCTGAGGAGGCAACACATAGACTGCACCATTTACTTGCCAATTAATCCAAGGAGATGCATTGACATTAGTTCTGGAAGGAGATGCTTGCCTGCCCACTTGCCTAGAGGTAAAAGCTAAGTTCACAGCAGGATAGAGGAAATAAATGGGGGAGAAATTAGGAAAATAATTCAAAGATTTTTTTTCCCCATTGTCATTTTCTTCAAAATGATACCTAAATGTCAAGCTGCTATCCTGTCTGATTCAATGCAAACAAGCTCCATTTATCAGAAAAATACTTTAAAGGTTTTCATCTTCTCTTAGAGCAAGAGGATTAAGCCAGTGCCTGAAAACATAGATTTGTCCTAACAAAGGAATAGTAAGTCACTGGATGCACCTTGCAGAGAAGACAAATAAAAATACATTTTCCGTGTGCAAGATAAATGGTGACCCATATAAACTTACGTTTATGCTCACTTGCTTGCTTAAACCTCGTAATAAATGCTCAGATGTGGTGAAGTGAAACATACAGTTTGTGAAGTATTCAAAGCAGCCCACATTCTCACATCCTCCTTGAAATGTTTCCAAACACCTGAAACAGGTAAAAATTAGACACCTGAGTTGGATGTGTCCCATTCCCAACAGCACTGGTATGTTTTGCTACTTACTGCTGTTCCTCCACACAGCTCAGAGTAGAAGAGGTTACTTACAAGCTGTTGAGAGGAAGCCACAGCCAACGCACCTGTTCGATGTCTAAGTGACCAACAAAGAACATAAATACCAGCCTCAATGTAAACATGTCTATTTAAAAAGAGACACTTTGCCTTTCTTTCTATTTCTATTTGTATGGACGTTTTTATTTTTGATGGCTCTATAACTTGTAGGAAAGGCCATGATTCCTTCCAGTTATTCCATGAGCTTCCTTAAGGTTTCTACAACAGTCCTTTACTTTTATTCAGAAACATTTTCTGCACCAAACCAATGGAAGGTTTCCTGAATGAGAAGAGTTTTAGCAGAACAAATTATAGCTGAACTGCTTGTGCTTCGTGAAATTCGTTGTTGACTCAGTAAAATTCTTTTATTCGTTATATCTAAAAGCAAAGCTTTGTTATTCAGTTATTGAGTTATTTTTCTCCTTAATGACCATGTTGAATTAGCATTTTTGTTTGCTATTTTGTTTATTATCATTATGTACAGGGTACCCAGCTAAATGAAGAATAATATACACTGCCATTTTCAAAACCCTGCAGAGTCATTGAAACTTTTTATTGAACCAATGATTACCACACACAGTCATTAAAATGATTCAATTTTTGGGGGCCTCTCAAGGCTGCAACACTTCTAGGAGCGAAGTCAGTTTTGTGATTTCTATAAACAACAGAGCAATTGCCTTAAGGCAGGAATGGGTGTCTCCTACCTTTACAGATGGTCCCAGGATTCCATTCATGCTAGGATGAACTAATTGTGAAAGAAACAGAATTTATCTATTTAACAAGAGCTGCCAGGGGAGCCAAGGCAAGTCCTGGAAACTCAGAGAACTGAAGGGTAGGATGAAAGTATGGAAAACACCACTGAAGTGGGAATAATCTTATAAGACAAAAGATGTTAACTTGACCGTTACTCCCAAAGAATGCATGATATTTTGGCTTAAGAAATCATAAAACCTCATCACCTTCAATAAAGTCTATACTGAAAACACTTCAAATAAGGCAATGTGCCTTAGAACTAAGCCAGGTCTTGATAGTCCAGTCTTGATAGTCCAAGGTCAGTGATTCCACACACAAGTGTTTTGAAAGTAAAAAGATCCAGTTTTTAATCCGGGGAATCACAGTCATCTTTTGAAATTGTGTCATCTCTTGCAGAGTTTATATCTCTACTGTACATTGTGAGCAAAAAGTGAACATTCAGCAGTTTTTTATATTTTTTGCTTTCCTTACATATTTTTATATATATGAAGAGTTATTGCAAAGAAAAACATCTTTGCTTTTACTGCTATTGCTGCGTGTCATCCATTAGCAAACAAGTTCCACTACACTGTATTTCTGTTTTAGATGAATTACCGCATCTTTCCTTCAAAATTACACAATAACTATGCTAAACAGCTTAGCTTTATTTTTCTAAGAATAGGCTAATTTGTAAATGTGACAAACAGTAATCATCTTACATTTAAGATGAGTCAAACAGACGTTCTCCTTCAGCTGAACTTCCTGATGACAACCTTTGAAATTGACAGATTCAAAGTGATTCGATGATGTCAGAACTGTGTAACTTGAACTTTATAACCGAACAAAATATGCTTAAAAACTTTAGAGATAGTGCCCCTGGGCTTACATGGCAGGTTATCTTCCCATACCCACTGCCAGTTAAAGTAATAGTGTCATAATCTATCTTCTCTGTCAGGTGTAAATGACTTTACCATATTGATAACTAGTTTACAATGATGTCCCTCCAGTATTTAAGACAATATATTGATTTCACTGTTTGCACAGAATAGCACAAATACAATCCCCATATTTTGTTGTAGGATGGGATTTCAAGTAAAAAAAATAGTCTTGGGAAAAAAGTAATAAAAATGGAAGGTTTTGGCAGCTATCAGGGTACCCAATAACAAATTCTTTTAAGACCGCAACTTTTACCAGTAACGATCCTGTGTTGGTTTTCAGCTGTGTGAATTCATGGTACAACTGACAATCTTTATAGCAGTGTCTGTTTATTATTGTGCACCCTAAAATGTCCTTATACAACAGCAGTCAATGAAAAGGAAATGATACCCAAGAATAAAAAATAAGAGACTCCACCAAGTTTAGATTATGGTCGTAATAACTCAGAATGACGTTTCTTTGCCATTATTATTTATATATATTTATATATTTTATATATGTCTGTCTGTGTGTGTATATATATACCTTTGTGTTGAGGGACAGGAGGAAATAAATTCAATAGTGATTTGAGCTGTCAGAGTGCCTTGCAAACAATTCTGTCCACACTTCTGCTTTGTTTCTGAATGAGCATGAGTTATCCAAATTAAATTCAAATTCAGGAGTCACCCTTAAAGACATATAAAACACATCTAGTTCTACCTGTTTCAATGTTCCTTCAGGACATATTGAACACTCATTTGATTTCTAGTGAGACAGGATAACTAAACTACCAGCAAAGCCCTAGCACAAAATAAATTTAGAAAAGTGATTTTCCCTCTCATTTTATGAGTTCATTTGAGACACAAATTTGATATGAATGTCACCATAAAACAAGCTAACTCAACGAAACAATTGCTTCAGGAATCCCAGCATGCTTGCTCTACTTTAACAAGCTAACAAAAGCTTGTGATTAGAAACTAGAATCACATCACATCCCACACTGGATTTTCATGCTCTTCAAGACCAGTTCGTGTGTTTGTAGCAGCTTAGCGAAACCATGTTTCCCTAATTCACACTCTCATTAGTCTGGCTCAAATCTCTGTCGTGAGAAGTCATGCATTACTGCAGGAAGAGTTTTAATGCTCTCACAAGGTTGATCATTTTATCTGGAGCAGTGTCCCAGTTTGAGT
>NW_010418305.1:27379-28527 GCF_000710305.1 Buceros rhinoceros silvestris | reverse complement strand
GAATCTTAAAAAATAAGCGGGGGAGGGTGGGGGTGGGGGGTGGGGAACATGATGCAAAGTTTATTACAAGAAGCAGATTCTGTTATCAGATGCGATTATCTCTGGCTGTAATACAATACTATCCAATTTGAAAGGAAAAAAAGCAGTCAGAATTAAGGTCTACATTCCGCTGAAACCATTAGAGTTGCTTATAAATGCATTATCAAATAACTCTCCAAATGGATATTATTTTCATGGGAGAAAGCTGTCAGCTGTCATAGCCAAGTGTATTGGCCATATAACCACTTGTTAAAACATATTACCTAGTTTTATAGGGAGCTTTGCTTGGTGAATGTATATGTGCTTATCAGCAAAACACTTGTTTGTTTCTTCAGCAGGCCTTTTTTCTTTATCTGCAATACATGTGACTAATATTCAGATCCTTATTCCTTTCAAGTAGTTTACCAATCTGTCAAATGTTTGCTTTCTGGTTTATCGATCCACCACAGTGTTTTCGGGATTTGGATTTAATTTCTTCCCCTCACCCCAGACAATGCAAGACACAAGAATGTGTAGCAGCCTACAAAGCTGCTTATGTGCACACCTCAAGAGATTAAGCATGTCAAATATCTTGTTGGTTTAAGGCTTACAGCAGAACCATTTTAACCAGTAAGATTGGCTGACAGTACCACGTATATCTGAAGACATTTCCTAAGCAATGGAAGTCTGTTTCTCCAATTACATAGCACAATTGAGAGGGCAAGTGTAGTAACAAAAAAGATTCTGCAAACCCAAGCTTGTCACAGATCCTACTGAAAACTGTTAATCTTTATATGATTCACACCCATGATCTCCTGTGCCAAGGTCTTCCTGATAATGACATTTACCTGCTTCTGAGGCCTTTGTTCCCATTTTCAGTCATACTCTTCTTCATACCCTTCCACACTTCTGTTTTTCACTTCTGTTAGCTGCAATAACGCAGTGTATTTGCACCTGGAGATTATCAGGCTTGGGTAGATCCTACCTTCTGTAATGCTCTGGGCACCGTGAGACAATGTCAATTGGTAGTTGCACATACTGGCTAATTGAGTTCTTGTTAGCCATATTGGACCTGCTTAGCTCTTTTCAGTGTACATGTAGCTCATCTGAACTCATTCTTCTTGATCAGA
>NW_010418305.1:21337-27254 GCF_000710305.1 Buceros rhinoceros silvestris | reverse complement strand
AGGAGTAGAAGTGGAACAAGCATACAGTGCGGACAAGCTTTTAGCATTTCATCCTGTCCTGTTTATCTGAGCAAACCAAAGCAAAAGGCCCTGTCATTTTATGGACCAAGACTTTGCCTTAAATTAAGCTTATATATATATATATATTTTTTTTTACACAAATTTATCTGAAGATAGAATTGTGAAAAGCATTAAAGTCTATTTTTTAGTATCCATATAACTTGGGAAGAATAATGTTAAAATGATGCAGAAATACACAAAATTTTATTTAATCCTAGAACACATATTTGCAGTTCAAAAGATGAGGTTTGTCATACCTGTAAAACAAACCTTGATGTCAACATCCAAGGGCCGCGTATAAAATTTCCTTTCACCTTGCCTGAATGGACTAGAAAAATGACTGGGAAATGTGGATAGCAGGGCTACATTGCTCTAGAAGAAAGCTTAATCTACTGAAATATGTCTTGCTTCCTAGCTAGTGAAACCTGTTTGAGGTTTTAGGTAGAGGCTACAACTCTCAATGATCCAAATGTCTCTCTTCTAAGACTGAGTCTTTAAAAAAAATACTGCTCCTTAGAGAGAGCATGTATTGTCTCCCCAGGATTTCCAAAAAGGCTGCATTAATACGGAGGAGCCATAGCAATGAGAGCAGCTTTACCATAGCTACAATTGATCAGGAAATTGTGTCTTTCTTTCTTTTGCAAACATTTCTTCTCAACTGAATTCTATTGTTATTACTTCAGGGATTCAGATTGTCGTCAAAAAATTCTGAAACTCTATTGAGAAAGTACAGAATTTTAACTGAAATAATGTTTTGATTTCAAGTTTTGAATATTCATAGCAAAATAGTTCTGATTTGCAGAAGTCCATTTTCCTATTTATTTGGACAATTTTGTACAACATTTCTGGTTTGTCAGAAAATCCCAGTGAATGAAGAACCCATTCTTCTCTGGTTTATTGCTTTTAACACTACACATTTCTAAAAAGCAGTAACTGCTGCTTTCTGGGTGTTCTGCCTCCTTCCTGCTCTAGAGGTCATTGAAGCTGATGATCTTCCAGAAAGGGACTGGCATCTGAGAGCCAACGCTGCCTGCTCAGTAGAGCAGAATGCAATACACTCTACCTGTTAGGGCAACTGAGAAAGGCCCAGAAGTGGTTTGAAGACGCCCTCCACCTTCCTTCTGTACTGACTTGCAAATTTTTTTGTTTATAGCTTTCCCCTGCTTGCAACCAGCAGGACAAAATTACTAACCTGGTCCTTTTTGGAGCAGAGAAGCAAATGTAGAGGCCAGTGACAATAGCCCTGTATGCCATCTGGCAGTTCTTAGCTGCTGTTCAGTTGGGATCTGGCAATGGTCATGTAAAAGTCTAGAAAGTTTCTTTGCTTTCAGAAACTGGTAAATTTTATCATTTTTCAAGAAAACTTTTCCAATCATAGATTGCCACAAGCTAGAATTGTGTTTGCACTCAAGGCATGGCTTAAATATGCTGTCCAAATCCAACAAACCTATCAGTGTACATTTTCCCTTCCTTTCCTTTCAGCTGTCACCTTTTGTTTCATAAAGTACGCCTCCACGGCAGAGTTCAGATAAAACATTTTATCTGGCTTAGGCAATTTTCCAAAGTATTTGTCTTTAGTATTAAAACCTTCTAGTTCTGATAAAGACAAATGCAAAAATCTGCATGTTTCTGCGTGTCATACTTCTTGTATGAACTTCTTTTCACTCAGCTGATGTTTGTATGGCATTGTCTAATGTAAGCCAAAGGAGAATGGGAATTGTAAGCCAATGGGAGAATGTCAACAACTATAGAATGAGATAGCAGCTTCCTTCCAACAGTTTGCTTTAATTCAGGAAAGAAAGCTTTAATGTATATGTGCTGATCTTGGAGACATCAGAAATGTCTTATTCACATTCAAGGAACCACTCCATATTCATAAGAAATAAGCATAAAGAAAAAGCACAAAGAGTTGTTAAACACAGAATCAATTTTTTAATGGAAGCATCTGCTGATCATCCTTCCTCCAAAAATGGGCAACATGAAAATAATAATGAAATTTTAATCTACCCTAAGGAATCCTATGTGGTAAATCCACATTCTCAGAAGAGGTCTCATTTCCAGTCTTTCGTCAGAATGAGATAACCTATTTACAATGCCGTTTACCCCAAAAGACTCTGTAGCAGCAAAGATTTGCAAGAGATGTAGGTATTCATGACATCTCAGAATGCTGCATCCTGGGATGGCTTTACCAGACAGGAAAGCCTGAAGGTGTTCATAATAGTTAAAGAGAAGGGCAAAAAATAGAGTGGATTTAATTCTTCATCTTGCCTGACAAGACAACCTGCATCTCAAAACATTTGATGTTCTTCAACACTGGTCACCCGTTCCTGAGCCTCAGTTGCACATCTTTATGTACGAGATCATGAACATATCCTGGAGACATTCTTGCTGGTTTCCAGAATCATTGAATGGTGTTATTTATCGTTCATATTCTGAGTGCCTTTATCTGCTCTTTTGGAAGATTCTGCAATGAGTGAGGCAGTGAAACTGTCAATGAAGATGACATCTTCGAGAGGCGGGGGAACGGGATTTGTGTACAGCAGCATAAATCCTGCAGGAATGTTCAGTTTAAGGGATGATGATGGAGTTAAGATACACATATGACTAAGTGGGCTGTACTAGAAGATCACCTCCAGGAACTGACAGTTGTGGCTATGAAGGCCAGCCTGCAAGATTTCCAGTCCTCATGCATACTACTATACTGTTTCCCTAAAGAAGGTCCTTTGACATCTGTCCTACAATATTTTCTGTTTCTTGAATAGACTGAGGCAAACATTGTGGGCCTGTCAGTCAATCACCCACTCGGATGCATCATTGCACATGCAGTTTGCAATAGGCAGGTAGACAGCTTGGTTTGTATAGGCATAGAGATGGAGTTAGTTTCCCAATACTTTAGATGAGTAGTACTCATCTCAGGACTCTGAATCAGCCTTTGCAGGCACCGTTCTCCCTGGACAGATCTCTGATGGCAATATAGGAGAGGAAGATGTCTAATGTAGGCTGCCACTATTAGCTTGGCTGGGCCAGACACTTATTTCTCAAGCATCTCAGTAATGAACTAAGACATCTTAAGCGGGAAGAGAAAATCTGGCCTAAAACCTACTGGACAGTACACAGTTTTCACATTCTGTCTATAACACTGTCACTCACTGAGTTGCCTAATTTCCTGGGAAGAGAGAAACTCCAGTGCCTTCCCATGAATTCACACATATTACATTTGTAGAATTACTCAACCCCTTAAGTCTCTCTATCACAATATTTAAGAAGTTCTCCTTGAAGGAAGAACATTCAGCTTCAAATCCTGCTCTTCAAACCCCGCTCTGAATCACATTCAGTGCTCAAAATGTAGGATCAGTCCTTCACCTATTCATAGACCTGTCTGGGTAATAAGTCACTGTTCAGAATCTGTTTAGGCTCAAGCTGCTGTTCTTAGATTACACCAGACAGTACTTGGAAAGAGTTGCTAAGTAATGTAATTTGTCTGGCATACCCACAGAAGACATACTGTTATGTACAGCTGCTGATGGCTGAAAACAAAATTATTGACAAATAATCACAATCCAGATAATAGTGAGAGGTGAAGATCTATTATGTAAAGGAAAATGGAGCTCAGCCTTGTTTACACACAATCAAGCAAAGACCCAGACTAACCAATGGGCAATATAATTTTAGCTCATTGCATTCAGAAGAATGCAAACACACTATTTTATATGACCATCGCTGGCATTAAAAAAATAAAGATATATAGACAGGTATATAGTCCAACTTCTTCTCTTTGAATGAACTAAATGAACGAGTGAAGTTCCTCAGCATAACGCACATGATACCTTCCTGCTAAATGTCTTACACCCATTACAAACTTGGTTTTAAACCAAGTTGCTTCACTTGCTTTCCTGAAATGTCTTTGCAGTTCGTTTATGAGTCTGCTTAAATATATGACTGTCCATAAAGTCAGTGCAAGCACAGCAAGGTTGTCGATACAGTGAATATGCTTAAGAGTCATTACATTAATTTGGTTTTGTTATTTTCTAACAGATATGCTTTAGGTTCTTTTTGTTTGCCTCTTGTTTGCTGAGCCTTGAGGATACATGAGTCATATTTTGATGCTTTCTTCATTGTGTCTGGGCAAAAATAATATTCTAAAAAAGAAAGGCAAGAAGGAAAAATTAATAAGAGCAGTGGGAAGAATGAAGAGGTAAGGTGAAAAGATAGGTATTGATTAATGTTTCCAGCCAACTGTAGTCCTAGCTGTTCTCAAAATAAACCCTTTTCGGGACGAAGATCTTGATGACAGAAGGCAACCTGGGACCTTAGTGAAGACTGGAGCATGAAGTATAAAAATCATAATTGCTTTCTGTTCCTTGAGGAGAGAAGAGAGACTGAATTTTAAGCAAGGCCGAATATTGGAAGAGATTGATGGTGGGAACACACAGTGTTGCAGACCTCTTTTGCTAGCACTATTGCCAAGCCAGAGAATTACTCTAGACATAAGCCTCTCTCACCAAGAGGCCGGATGCTCCCACTTCCCAGGACGAAGTTCTGTGAAAGGTCCTTGAGATAAGATAAAATTAGCAAAACTTGAGCTATTTCACACTTTCCCACAACTCTCAGTCAGAGAGCTATTTATTCACTAAAGTTCCTGCATGCTCTGTCTTGCACTCCTGCTTCTTATTTCAGCATTAACTTCCAAGGCCAACAGGTCGTTTGCACCATCCTTTTTTCTTTCCTTTCACCAGCCTCCCAATCCTCTGAAGATGGCCCCTTTGCACACCAATGCAGTGTGAAAATGGCGAGAAATTGAATTTCAACCTCTCACACAATAGCAGGTGTATCCTTTTCTACTCTGCTGGTGGAAGAATAGCAGCTGCCCCATCAGAACAATAAAACTACTTTCCAGCTCTCTGTGACGGGCTGTCACTGAACAGCCATACATAAATATAATCCATGGTGGCATTTCTCATCTCTTATCAGCTCTGCTGCAGACACCAGAATTCGATAAGGCACCTAGGATGATAAAAGCTACTATCAATCTGTCTAAATAGAAATAATAAGAGCAATAGTAACTATATCAATAGATTTATGGAAAAACCAGTGACCGTATTATTTTGTTTAATTATTCATTTCTAAAATCTTTCCTTCTTCTCCTTAAGCTAAAGGCAGCTAAGATAGTGGATCTGCATTTTTATATTAACCTGACAGATTATAGGCCGGACAGATTGTATGCCTGAAACAAGACCAAAATACCTCTAATTTATTTTTAAAAATTAAAAAAAAAATAAAACAGAGAGAGGAAAAGAGAAATGAAATCAAACATAGTCCTTCAAGGTAACCTCGTGAGCCTTTTTAAAGATCCACATCACCGTGCACTTAGCCATATCTGACCATTCCTATCCCAAATGTTTGCAAAGAGGTAGTATATGTAATCCTGCTAAAATTATTTTGGGACTTATTAACACTAGAATAGCCTGGTGATCTGCCTGGCCCCATATCCTTTCTCAGGCAATGCTCTATAGCAGATGTTCCAGAGGAAAACATCAAATTCCCTATAGTGTACTTGACAATTGTGTAATACTACTGCTTGAGGGGAAATTTTAAACTTTCCCCAGCTGGTAATCAGCTCGTGTATTGAGGTATGAGGACAGATAATTGTTATCCTAGACAGTGTGACTGCAAATGATATTTTTATTCCTGAGCCTTTCTCTCTGAATCCTACTGATTACTTCCTTTAAGTAATACCCTGTGACTATGAGTTCCCAGGGCTAACTTGATGTTGCATTTGGGTTTGTTCTGGTGGATCTAAACGAGTATGTTTCAGTTTCATCCACGTTTCTCTTTTTTTTTTTTTTTTGTCCCCAGG
>NW_010418305.1:13801-21263 GCF_000710305.1 Buceros rhinoceros silvestris | reverse complement strand
TTTTTTTTTTTTTTTGTCACAGGTAGTGCGAAGCGGAGATTCTAGCTGTCCTCCACTGTCTCAATAATATGAATCGTTTTCTATGCCTCAACGGCATCCTTTTTTACCTTTTCACTCCTCAAAGGAAGAAGTTTGTGTATTAAGTAAATAGTTCTATTCAAAAGTCACACAGATACATCTTTCCTTTCAAAAACACTGATAATGCAGATAGGTCTAACCCACCTCTTTGCAACCTAAAGAAAAGCATAAGAACATGATAATAATAAAAAATAATGACAATAGTTTGTTCTTGGTAAGCCCAACCATAACACTGCAGAATTTTCTCTTTAGTACATGCTTTAACAGTGCTGACTGACACTTTTCTTGTCAGACAATCCCATTCAGAGGAGCAGTAGTAGCTGCATAAACTGCTCATTGCAATACTTTCAGAATTAGTCCTGTGGATGCAAGCTTTACTGAAAAGTACACAAAGAAAGATGTAGTCATTGAAGCACATCCTCTAGCTGAAACCAGTTCACAGCTAGAGGATCAGCCTCTCTTCTTTGCTCTGGGGCTAAGGGAATTATCAGTGGAGGCTTTCCTTGCATGTCTGTGTGACTACAGTATCTTAAACATAGAAGGGGTGTTAGAGGCACTTCTAATGAGCTTTTCCATGCCATAAATATATAATTACTGGTCTCAGAGTTCCACATGTTGAATTCCATTGACTGGAAGAGGTATCATTTGAATAGAAATTTCTGTAGAAAAAATGTGTCCTTTGTGGACAAGCTCTAGTGATATCTGTCCAGTAAAGAGAATGCTTTTAAAAGCTTAATTATCCACATTATTTCCTTTTGTTTAGGAGGGAAAAAAAACAAGCTATAGTTCTGTTTTTTTCTTATATATGTTTAATAGGAAACCAGAAAACACAAATTTTCCCTTTCAAAAGGAGAGGGGATAAAAATGTCAGCTCTGTAGATCTTCTTCATGTATTGGGCAAGGAAGTACGCATGAAGCCTTAAAGGTAGGAGGCATAATGAAGCACCACAGGGAATAGAAGTCAGTGGGGTGCACCAATGCTTCCTTTCAGAATGATACCGAGGGGGTTAATGTCTGGCCTAGTGATAAAATCCTGGCATCTGTTACAGAAAACACAATGAGCATTGTTGTCATTGAGAGAATGGCTCTGTTTTTCCTGGCATGAGTTATTGTTTGGAAGCTACTTTAAAATAGAAAAGAGAAAACCTCACTCTGAAAACTTAAAAATAAAGAGTATGCCAGAATCTTGTTCTCCACTATATTTCTAGGCAGTGGTGTTGGTTCATTGTTCTGACAACATTATTTACATACCTTAAATACAATTGCTGCTGAAATGCACAGCAAACTGTACAGACTGACACAAACACCAACTATTTCATTGAATGTGCATATGCTCAGATATACAGGCTAAGAGAAGGCTTCCCAAAGGCTGGCTGCAGGCACAGGGCAATAGTCCTGCTGGGCTTTTTCCTTTGCCAGTGAAGAGCCTGCCATCCTCAATGCAAGATTCAGAGCACCCAAATTAAAAGCCTTTTCAGACTCTTCCTAAACAAGCTCCTTTTTTTCCCATTGAAGATTAACCCTTAGCTAGATTTCATTTTTGTGGAATGTCCTTCCAAATCGTGCCAAGATTTCATATGTGAAATGGGATTACACCCTGCCCTCTTCGCTAACCAGTTCCCATTTTTTGTGTGAGTTCCTCTCCAAAGATGAAAAGATTTTATTCATTCCTTCTAGTCCATATACACTAACAATATATAAAATAAATCATTCTGCTAAGGCATAACATCTCAGTTTATACCCAACTAGACTCCAGACTCTCTTTTGTACCAGAAGCTGTCGAAGAAGACAGCAGCCTTTTCATTCTCCCTGATAATTGTCCCATCCATGCTCTGTTGCTCTCTGCTATTTGTTGGCTATCAGCTAAATAAACATAAGCAGGAAGAAAAGGTGAAAACAAACAGTTCTTCAGCCTTAGTTTTGATGTCACTGATTCCCCTGTTATGAAACTTCAGGACTAATGAAGAAAATAATCTCTGTAGGTGCAGAGCAGAGGAGATAGCATATGTTATTCCCAGGCTGCATTACTTGCCTCAGAGCAACGCAAAGAATCTTGCTGACTATAACCACAGCTTGTAATTAAAACATTGTTTTCCTTCATATTTCAGACAATGCCACCAGTCTGAGCCAACTGCAGAAAGCCTAAGCTGTTCACAAGACACAACAAGCTGAGCCCTGTAGATTTGGTCAATAACCAAGCCCATATTAGCCAGTACAGCCCATGCTTCTTTTACTTCCTGGAAAGTGACAAAGAAACAAAGATGGTAAATGAGATCCAGGGCATCAGAGTGGCTCTGTTATAGCTCCTTCATGCCAGAGCAAGCCAGGTGTTGATGCAGCAAAGAGCTGCTGCATGAAACTACCATATATAACCTCTCCAGCTGCAACCAAGATATGCCTGGTAAATCTATGCCTGATTCAGTCAACTCCATTGATCAAAATGAATGCATTTCAGAAAGCTGAGGACTCCTCCACGGTTTGTTGAAGCTGTCATCAAATGGCTTATATAGCTTCCAGTTTGCCTCATTGAGAAGCAATTCAATGGGCCTGATGTGTAAGTCAAGAAAAGTCTCTCTTTACAACTGGAAAATGTACTTTTGATTTTCTGTAGAGTGAAAATTGAAATGTCTAATTAAACAAATTATAAACAAAAGCAAACAAAAAGTACATTGAGAAAAATCATTTAAAAAAAAGTCATTATTTTATACGTATAACCATACAATGGTTATTATATTGTGGGTAACAAATTTTATTAAGCTGCAATGCATTAGCGCAGATAAGTAACATGATGGCAGAAAGCCTAGTTCAGATTGGTTCAGTTATTCAAAAATAACTTTTAAAGCCAGGAAGCTCAGAGTTATGACTAAATATATGAGAAATTTCAAATATGATCAGCTTCATCCATTTTTCAGAATGCAGAAATAACGCAGCTAACCTCAAGCCTCTATGATTTCACCGGGATCAATAGAATGCCATAGGAGGCACACTTCAGTCCTTTAGCTGAATGGTTCAGATACCTAAATGTGCTTTAAACAGTTTGGATTCATTTCCAGATTCTCATTTATGGACATCCTAATTTGCCTCTGGAAACCTGGAGTCTATTCCCTCCTATCCCGTGTCTCCCATAACCAGCTTCCAGAAAAGCCAATTTTCAGAGAACTGTCATGAAATCTTAAATTTGGGATGACAGAGCTTTTGCTGGCAAGCTACATAATATTACGAGTACAGTATAGAAATAAGTTGGTATCAGCAATGCCACGCATTGAATTATGCTGTCAACTAAGGAAAGAAGCTCTACCAGCCGAGAAGCCTCAGTACATAGTTCTGACTACCCATTACCCAACATGAGTCATGAGAAGCTGGTATCAGCTTCTTGCCCTATGCCACCTCTGACACATATTTTTCTCACAGGGGACAATTTAGAGAAGACCATTTTGGCAAAGGTAACCCCACATCAGCACTTGTGGACGAATTACAACCCACTCACTGCCACCTAGCACGGTCACTGTAACTACCACAGAGCTATGGTTTGTTGCAGTCAGCAGGTCTCCAAAGCTACTACAACATGGCAGAGCTCTCCAGGAAGGTTATCCCCAACTCAAGTGCCACAGTCAAAGCATTTACTACATCCTTTGTGTAAATGACAAGGAACAGTCAGTCAGCTTAGTGCGAGTGATCACCAAAGCAACTTTGATAGGGTAAGAGGTGTAAGAGGACAGTGACTCGCCCAATTTTTTTTTTCCCAAAACCATGTTCTAATAAAACAGGTCACTACAGAATTAACAGCAAAAGCCAAGGAATCTTTAGACCACGATGGTAGTTCCATTTTTCTCTGAATGAGGTAACTGATCTCACCTAACGGCAGCCTTGCTTAGCCTAGCCATCTATGACAGGATAGAGAGCAATAAGTGAAGCACCATTACATAATGAGCATTTGAGTCTTCATTGTAGCTGCACTATGACTCCTTGCATAGATTCTAACAGCAATACTTCTTCAAGTGCACCAATGGCATTTTAGTGAACAAGTTAGATAAAGATACAACTTTTTTTTCTTTTTTTTTTCTGGGAAAAACATGAGGTGGAAAGAAAAAATCGAGACAGGCCATTTTCTGCTAAAGAAAATGAACAGAGAGACTCCCAAAAGACCAGTCTATTTGCATATAATTTTAAATAAAACATTAATATTTTTTCTTTATATAAATTACAGTACTAGTTCCCAGAGATAAATCACACTTGCTGGAAGACCAAGAGAGTATGGAGGTCAGAAACCTCTCAGAAAATCCAGTCACTACACATTCTGAAGTCAAAAAAGCCCCATAACATTTTTACCCTCTTCCATTCCTGCCTCTCTGCTGAAAAGAATTACAGCCACCAACTGCGCTGCTGAAGATCCCACAAACTAGGATACTTTCTAGCTCTAGTTTAAGCTGAAAATCTTCTTCAGTATCATTCTCCAATCTGGGGGGAAAATAGATTCACGTAAATGATCACTGGAAGGGAGTGACAGGCATCTTTTCAGTGATAATCCTTCCTCTGAGATGAGCTATCAGCAGTGCACATCGTCAGCACTCTTCCAAATATTTTAAGATTCATTCCTATATTATCATTAAGAGAGGAAAAATTAAGTGAGAGAGAGGAGTTCTCTGTCTTCCACATGAGTTCAAGCTTATGTGGTTTGGATTACTGCTGCACAGGCATCCAGGACAAAATCCACGTGCAGCAGGGCCCCGAGACTTCACCTGCCGGTCACACACAGAGGAAACAGTGCCTGTAGAATCAGAAGCATAGAATCATCTGGTTGGAAGAGACCTTTAAGATAAGGTACCTGTAAGGTAGTACTAGCAGAGGCTCCAATTCTGGCCAATACTTTCTCAAAGATGATTCTTGCAAGACTCTGCTTTTGTCTCTGTGACCCCCCTGCAAACACAAGGAAAGGTTACAGATGCCTGTGGATCAATACACATGGTTTTCTCTTCATGTGGGTATTTATGCACCACCAGAGAAGATGCTTTAAATTGCCTCCTTCTCTAGAAGCATCGAGTCCGTGCATTGGGTCTGCCAGTCCAGAAAAGTTCATCTTGGCTGTGAAAATGCACATGAATAGCCATCAAATGCTCTCCTGAACTGTAAGAAACCTTTCAAGCCAGGACGATGTTACTATAGCAAAAAATACAGCTTGAAGCCATATTCATGTCCCTACAATGGCTTCTACACACTGGAAAGTCACTCCTTTGAACACAGACACCCTGAGGGGACAGCGTTAAGTTTTGCCTCCAGTGAGATAACCTGGAGGAAATTGTTTAGAAGAATTTGTTTGTTTGATGCTGTTCTCCTTTCTCTCTTATTTTATTCATGTGCTTTGTTTGAGGAAGGATCTGTGTGACTGTGAAGATGATTGAAGCACCATTTTCTCAGCCTTTCCTGCATCATTTCTTTGTTCCCTGTGGCATCCTTTCTTCCTGCAACTCTTCCCTTTGTGAAAAAAAGCACTGCTAATTGCATAGATTAGCTTCAAATCCGGGATCAAAGATTTAACATTTTGATTTTCTACTCTTCAGAAATTTTATTTTCTTTTTCTCATTATGGGAAATCTGCAAAACCACTCACTACAGAATTGAATTGATTTTCCTCTGTAAAGTGAGGAAAAGGCTAATTGGGGAAGCGGAATATTCTTAGCTGACCTTATATGGTGTTTTGGGAGGTTAATATATTGCATTGTATCATTAAAAATGTAGAGTGATGGTTTTCAAGAGTTTTTACAGAACACTTACTGCTGGAAGCCACAATCACGAGAGAGGAAAGGCTGCCATTGTGTCACTTTTACTATTCATGAGTGATAAAACTGAACCAATGCTAGGCACATAATCTGCTTATACACCATTTGCCAAGTTAAATGAAAAGATATGTTGTGTTCCTTGTCTATCAAAAATTTGTACATGCATTCAGGGTGGACAGCTGGCATTTTGAAAAGCTGTTATGGGCTTTTGAGAAAAAAAAATATTATGTTCAACCAACATGAGACCTCCATTTCATTGACAAAGGATAGTGCTGGTGAGAGTGCCTAGTTCCTGGGGGCAGTAAGGGCCGGGAGTTCCCTGTGCACTTCTCAGTCAAGTTCATCCTCCTTTTCTCAGCTTTTATCAGATTTCTAAAAATAATTTTAAAAGAGGGGGTGCAGAGGAAGAGATTTTGATATTTTAAACCTGGCTTCTCTTTTGTCTTTGATTTGGATTTTGCAGTCAGATTTTGCAAATTGCTTGCATAAAATGTCAACGACTGTTTAAAAATTTACCATGATGTGCTGGGTTAAAACAATCCCAGTTGTAATACTCCTGGAATAAACAGAATTACACTGAGATTCATCCTACAAAGTGAAAACTGTGTACATGAAAGTAGATATTACTAATGCCATGCTTAAAACATTCAGCCAAAGTAAAGAACTTAATGACGTAGGGGTGGCAAAGATGAAGCTAGATAAAAGGATAGCTTTCCATGGCACCCCGTTGGATTTAATTTTCTTGTGTACAACCACTACAGAGCTTGCCTTTCCCTTAGCAGTAGCCAATCAAAAGAGTGCAGAAATGGCAGATGACTAAATCATCCTTAACAACAAGCAACATACTGTTTGCTCAGTGTCTGCATTAGCTAATTAAAATAGAAGTTGAAAGAATCAGAGGCAGATCCATTACGTGGTTTGCTTTTATGTAAGTTGGATATATTTTTGTTCAAGCTTACAGATAATAGTTCACGACTCAAGAAACAGCCTGCATGTACAGACTGTTTATCTGATGTTTTGTTTCTTGAAAGCTATTCAAGATTTTAAAAAAAATTTACCCTTTATATAGTTACATTTTATCATCAAAGACAATGGGAGTGTAGAATTATGATTTACCCACCCACACACTGAAGAGGATTGTATGTCATTCCTGCATGCTGATTGGCTGATGATTGCAAGGGGTGGATACATTTTCTTTCTCCTTTCTTTTGTTTCCTGCTTTTAGGAAACTCGCATGCCCCTTTCCCTGGTTTTCCTACTTGCCCATCTACAACTTCTAATGGGAAGGTTTACAAAAGGTGCTTGGTCACACTCCCAGACCATAGGAATGAATTTTTTGCTATTATTTCTGTTGTCAGACAGATTTTAAAATATAAACATCTTTTTTTCTGATTTTGCTTTTTGAGGCAGTGAGAAGGGAAGTCATTGAAGAAACACACGGCATTAAAGTAATAAAATATCAAGTTAATTTCCTCTATACTTCAAGTTAATTATTTTTCCCACTTTGGTCACATACAGCTAAGAAGCATTTAAAGTGATGCAAATTAGAAGGAGGTTAATGTACAAACTACAGCTTCATCTGCCACTCTTCAAGCTGAGAATCACTCT